>NW_006203602.1:42400-44917 GCF_000334495.1 Tupaia belangeri chinensis | reverse complement strand
ACACGCCTGGTGTGAGTTTCAAGCCACCGGGCCGGGATGCACACTGCAGTCATCTACGTGGGTGTCCAATGACATAGCCATTACGCTAAATGCTGGTTCCCACATTTCATGGTTTTCTGATTCAATTAAAATTTTCTATTTCTGCACTCATGGAAAATTTTGAATGTCTGAAACGTTTTCCATCTCCTCTAGGTTTCCTTGTTGTAGGTATATAAGCTGATAGTAATCACTGATGATGCATGAATTTCTTCTATGCCCATAGTAACATAATCTATTTATTTGCTAATTGTATTCTTCTGGTTTCCTTTCTGTGTTTCATGATTATTATACCTAAAGGTCTGTATATTTTGTTTATCTTCTGAATGACATCTTTATTTAGGTATAGACTTCATTTATGTTCTGTAGAGACCATTAATTCTTTATTTTATTTAATTCTGCTCTTTTTTTTTTCAGCCTAGCATTTGTTGTTGTTTTTCTAGTTTTATGAGTTGTGTCATGAATTGATTATTTGCCACTTTTCTGATATTTTCTTGAGGGAAATCATTGCTTTGAACTCCTGTGATCTGACTGCTTTTTCTGTTTCACCTACATTACAGAAATCTTTTTTCATTACATCTTTTTTCCATGAATCTTTTGATTTAAATCTTAACTTCTTCACTGGTTGTAAAATACCTCATGACTAGGTGGTTTAATTTTTATGTGTTTGTTTAGTTTGGGAGCTCTTTCTGTAAGTGATTTAAAATTAAATTCCACCAGATATGGAAAAGAGGCCGGGTAGGGTTTACGTACATTCAAACTTAAAAAAAGCTTGTTATATGCCATCTCATGTTGTTGTTCATCAAAAACGTTCCATGTAATGTCAGAAATATGAATATTTAATCTTTCATCATACTATTTTCTCCGAGATCAGTGTCACAATCCAGCCCAATACAATTTCCATTTTCATAGGTCACCTTTTCTCATATTGTACTTTACTCTATGTGTGTTTTTATTAGTGAGTGTGTTTTTTGCAAGCAAGCAATAAATAATATTTTCTCTTTGATTTGTTTGCCATTCAGACATCTTTTAATATGAGAATTTCACTCATTAACAGTCAATGATATAATCCGTATGTGTGGACATTCCCCTTTGTTTTGTTAGTAGTTTACTTGGTTATTTTTTGCTTTATTATTTCTGCTTGTCTCTTTTTAGTTTTCCTGATATAATATTCCCTCAGGACTTCTTGTAGGTCTGGTCTAGTATTTTTGAGTTCTTTCAGTTTTTATTTATCTAAGAATAATTTGATTTGTTCTTCTCATATGAAGCGTATAATTGTCTATAGTATTTTTGGTTAAACTTGTTTTTCATTTAATGTTTTAAATATTTCTCTTCATTTTCACCTTGAGTTTATTGTTTTAGTTCAAAGGTCTTATGTTAACTTAATAAGATAACCTTTATTTATAACTGAATATATCTATGTGGTCAGTACAAAAAAAATAGTCTTTATCTTTGATTTAGACCAATTGGACTATAATATGCCATTGGGAGACTCTTTCTATGTTGATTCTATTAAGGGTTCTGAATTTCTCCATGTTTCTCTATATTTTAAAAATTTTAAATTTGTGTATAGCATTTCATGAAAAAGCTATAGTTAAAAAAAAAAAAGAGCTATAGTTTATACAGGTTACTTCAGATGACTGGCTTACCTACCTAACCTTTAGCTCATGATGAAGTAGGAAAATGCTGAGAAGATATATCATAATGAAGATGAGTGATTTGCATGGTGCACAGAGTGCTGCAGTGCTGTAAACTCCAAAGAAATAATTCTAAGAGGTGTAAGTGTACTCATGAGAAGAGGCCTGCTGACAACGGTTTCTTGTCTCTCATTGGGCAGTTGGAGCCCAGGCTGCAAGGAACACTGGAGGACATAGTGCCACAAGTTCCAAAGACAATCACATGAGGTGGGTGCTCTGGGAGAAATAGGATAGGGCAGAGCAGGTCTAAGAATCCTCGTGGACGTCCTGAGTCTAGGGTGAGGATGTGCGAGGCAGATGAAGTGCCATAAGTTCCAAAGCAAATGTGATTGATGGGACTGCAATCAGGAGAATAGGTCTAAGTATTCCAGACTTAAAGTCTTTTCAACTTACTGGAAGACACCTAAAATTATGCATTCATACAAGAGAGTAAAATAAAGACCTTCAGATAAACAAAAAGATAAGTGCTGTCTACTGCCAGATGATATGTCAATAATATGCACAGAAATATAAGGTATTCTATAAAAAATGGAGAATACATGAATTATAGCGACTCAATTCAAAATCAATATACAAATTTCTGTAGCATTTTTATACACCAACAATGACCAGACTAACATGAGAGTGATTGAACCTATTACATTTAAAATAACTAGAAACAAACAAACAAATAAAAACCCAGAACTGAAACTAAGAGGTGATGACAAATTTAAAACTATGAATGAATAAAATATTTGACATTTTACCTAATAAAACATTCAATTAAAATACAAGAAAAAATGCT
>NW_006203602.1:30134-42116 GCF_000334495.1 Tupaia belangeri chinensis | reverse complement strand
AAAGTTTTTCTCTTGCTCTCAGCTACACCTTTTATCTGGTTAATTATCACTCCTGTTCTCCCATGCAGGCAGAAGAGGCCCAGACATCAGAAGAAGGTTCCACATAACTAATGTGAACTAGGTATTTCAGGGCTCAAAGAAATGAAGATTTTCTACTGATAATTCAGGCTCCAGCAAAGAAGCTAGCAGTAGGAAGATCCCCCACCTCCAGCCTTCTACCTCTGTTTCTGTGTCTCTGTTTCTATCTCTCCCTGATTCTATCTTCCCTATTTTTTTGTAATCTTTCCTTTTTACATTTTTCTTAAAGACAAAGTTTTTCTCTTAGTCTCAGCTTCACCTGTGATCTTGTTAATTATCTCTCTGGTCCTCCCACCCAGGCAGAAGAGGACAGGCCTTCAGAAGAAGGTTCCACATGGATCCTGTGAACTAGGTATTTCAGGGCACAGGAGAAATGAAGATATTATACTGATAATTCAGCCTCCAGCAAAGGAGCAAGCGATTGGGAGCCCCCCACCCCCATATCACAAGCCTTCTACTTCCATTTCTGTGTCTCTGTGTCTGTCTCTTCCTGCATCTGTCTTCCCTTTTTCTGGTAAAATTTCCGTTTTACATTTTTTTTTTTTAATGGGAGAACTTTTTATCTTGCTCTCAGCTCCTGCAAACTAGGAATTTCAGGGCACAGGAGAAATTAAGATTTTCTACTGATAATTCTGCCTCCATTAAAGAAGCTAGCAGTAGGGACCCCCCCCTCCCCAAGCCCCGAGTCTACTATCACTGTTTCTGTGTCTCTGTTTCTGTTTCTCAGTGCTTCTGTCTTCCCTCTTTTTGCAGTTTTTTTTCTTTTTTCATTTTTTTAAAGGCAAAGTTTTTGTTTTGCATTCTGCTTCACATTTTATCTCATTAATTATGGCTTTGTTCCTCCCACCCAGGCAAACAAGGTCAGGTCTTCAGAACAAGGTTCCCCATGGAACCTCCAAACTAGGTATATCAGCACACAGGAGAAATGAAGATTTTTCTACTTATAATTCAGCCTCCAGCAAAAGAGCTAGTGGTAGGGACTCCCAGCCCCAGCCTTCTCTCTTTCTCTGTCTCTGTTTCTGTATCTCCCTGCTTCTGTATTCTCTTATTTTTGTAATTTTTCCTTTTTACATATTTTCTAAAAGAAAGTATTTCTCTTGCTCTCAGTTCCAACTTTCATCTTGTAAATTATCGCTCTGGTCCTCCCACCCAGGCAGAAGAGGCCAGGCTTCAGAAGAAGGATCCACATTGCTCCCACGAACTAAGTCATTCAGGGTACAAGAGAATTGAGTATTTTCTACTTATAATTCAGGATCCAGCAAAGGAGCAAGCATTAGGGAGCCCCTTCCCCACACCAGACTTCTTTCTCTGTTTCTGTGTCTCTGTTTCTGTCTCTCCCTGCTTCTGTCTTCCTTTTTTTCTGTTATTTTTCCCTTTTACATTTTTTAAAAGGCAAAACTTTTCTCTTGCTCTCAGCTCCATGTATAATCTTGTTAATTATCTATCTTTTGCTCCCACCCAGACGGAATAGGCTAGGCATAAAAAAGACAGTTCCACATGGCTCCTGCAAAATAGGTACTTCATGGCACAGGAGAAATGATGATTTTTTACTGATAATTCAGCCTCCAGCAAAGGATCTAGTGTTAGGTAACCTCTCCACCCCCAGCCTTTTATATCTGTTTCTGTGTCTCAGTTTCTGTCTCTCCCTGCTTCTGTCTTCCCTTTTTTTTGGTAATTTTTCCTATTTACATTTTTTTTAAAAGGCAAAGTTTTTCTCTACTTCCACCTTTTACCTTGTTAATTATCGCTCTGGTCCTCCCACCCAGGCAGAAAATCCCCAGCCTTCAGAATGAGGTTCCACATGGCTTCCATGAACTAGGTATTTCAGGGCACAGAAAAAATGTAGATATTCCTACTGATAATTCAGTCTCCATCAAAGGAGCTAGTGTTAGGGACCACCCACCAACACACCCGCAAGCCTTCTATCTCTGTTTCTGTGTCTCTGCTTCTGTCTCTCCCTGCTTCCGTCATCCCTTTTTTTTGGTAATTTTTACGTTTTATATTTTTTTTAAAGGCAAAATTTTTGTCTTACTCTCTGTTCCACCTTTTATCTTGTTACCTATCACTCTATTACTCCCACCCTGGCAGAAGAGGCCCAGTTTTCAGAAGAAGGTTCCACATAGCTCCCGTGAACTTGGTATTTCAGGGCACAGGAGAAATAAAGTTGTTCTACTGATAATTCAGCCTCCATCAAAGGATCTTGCAGTAGGGAGCCATCCCCACCCCCAGCCTTCTATCTCTGTTTCTGTGTCTCTGTTTCTGTCTCTCCCTGCTTCTGTCTTCCCTTTTTTGTATTTGTTCCTTTATAGATTATTTTTTTCAAGGGAAAATTTTTCTCTTGCTCTCATCTACAACTTTTATCTTGTTAATTATCACTCTGGTGTTCCCACCCAGGCATAAAGGGCCAGGCCTTCAGGAGGAGGTTCCACATGGCTCCTGCAAACTAGGAATTTCAGGGCACAGGAGAAATGAAGATTTTCTACTGATAATTCAGCCTCCAGTCAAGAAGCTAGCAGTATGGAAACCCCCCCCAACCCCAGCCTTCTATCACTGTTTCTGTGTCTCTGTTTCTCTGCAGCCATGCTTCTGTCTTCCCTTTTCCCTTTTTATTTTTTTGTAATGTTTTCTTTTTACGTTTTTTAAGAGAGATTTTCACTATAGGGTGTGTACCCTCATCAGACAGACAGAGAGAGACAGAGAGACAGAAAACGAGGAATAACCTCCCAAGGGGGATGGCCGTGCCACATACCCTTCTCCCCCATCCTCCTCTTGGGTCTTGGGCATGCACACACACACACCCGGCGTTTTAAGCCACCAGGTCCAGGATGCAAACTGTGGTCGACTATGTGGGAGTCCAGCAACATAGCTATTACGCTAACTGCTGGTCCCTACATTTTTTTTAAAGGCAAAGTTTTTGTCTTGCTCTCTCCTTCACCTTTTATCTTGTTAATTATCGCTCTGTTCCTCCCAGCCAGACAGAAAAGGCCAAGCCTTCTGAAGAAGTTTCCCACGGCTCCTTTGAACTAAGTATTTCAGCAAACAGGAGAAAATAAGATTTTCTACTGATAATTCTGCCTCCAGAAAATGAGCTAGCTTTAGAAAACCCCATCCCCACCCCCAGACTTCTATCACTGTTTCTGTGTCTCGGTTTCTGTCTCTCCCTGCTTCTGTCTTCCCTTTTATTTGTAATTATTCCTTTTTACATTTTTTAAAGGCAAAGTTTTTCTCTTACTCTCAACTCTACTCTTTATCTTTTAATTATCACTCTGGTCCTCTCATCCAGGCAGAAGTGCTCAGGCCTTCAGAAGAAGGTTCCACATGGTAGCTGTAAACTAGGTATTTCAGGCACAGGAGAAATGTAGATTTTGTACTGATAATTCAGCCTCCAACGAAGGATCTACTGGTAGGGAATCCCCCAATCCCAGCCTTCTATTTCTGTTTCTCTGTCTCTGTGTCTGTCTCTCCCTACTTCTGTGTTAATTTTGGGGGTAATTTTCCTTTTTCATATATATTTTTAAAGGCAATGTTTTTCTCTTGCTCTCATTTCCATCTTTTATCTTGGTAATTATTTCTATGTTCCTCTTACCCAGGACGAAAAGGCCAAGACTTCAGAAGAAAGTACCATATGGCTCCTGTATACTAAATATTTCAGGGCACAGGAGAAATGAAGATTTTCTACTGATAATTCAGCCTCCAGCAAAGGAGCTAGTGGTAGGGAATCCCCCCATCCCCCAGCCTTCTGCCTCTGGTTCCTCCTGTGGTTGTCAGCACTTTGGCCCTTCCCATGTGTTTGCTGACCTGGGCACAAATTTGACTGACCTGTAGAGCAAGTTCTCTAGTGGGAATAATCACCATTGCTTGTATATTGTCCTTCTTCAGGTCTAGCCATTCAAGTAAGGGAATGAGGTAGGTATCGCTCTTGCCTGCTCCATTTTTTGCTCTAGCTAAGATAGCCCTATCAGATAAAGCAATGGGAATGCTCTCCTCCTGAATAGGAGATGGTTTTTCCCAGCCCATTTCAAAAATTCCCATTAGCAACTCCCGTTTCAATCAGTAATCTGCAAACTCATTTCCTTTTGTGAAGGTCACATCCGAAGTTTTGATTCTTATTCTTTGGAGGGAGTTTTAAAGTCTTTGTCCAGTCATCACCAGATTTAATAGTGGTGGTCACACTCTGTGCTTGCTGCTGAGTGTTGTTATTGATTGTGTTGGTATTTTTCAGCTGGTTCATCTGTTGATGTGTCTGCGTGCCTCCTCCTCCAGGATCACCACTGGGTTTCACAGGGCCCCTCGGTTGATCGTTTTGACTGGATGGATCCATTATAACAGGGTTCTCTGTTCTTGCCGTGCTCATGCTGTGTTAACTGTGAAGGTGTCTCTTTCAAACTTCAAAACTTTTGAAAGTCAGTAGAGAAACTGTAATAACAGCTTATTAGGCTCTCCAAAATGAAGAGATAAATAAGTCTTGCTCAATATATGAGTCCTTTATTGCAACGCAGGCAAGCACCTGTAAGTCTCTGGACGGTAAGCAGCAGTAACTTGCTCTCATGCACTGAATTAACTTTTTATTTTTAAAAAGCCCTCTAACAAGCTTGAGTTATATCTGAATTCACTTCAATCCCATGTCCCGTGGCTCCAGTGGAGTCCTACCGCTGAGGCCACTCCCGCTCGGCACCCTTGGTCCTTTATTGTTGACTGGAAGCTCTTTTTACATTTTTTTAAAGGAAAGTTTCTCTCATGCTCTCAGATCCACCTTTTATATTGTTAATTATTGCTCTGGTCCTCCCACGCAGGCAGAAGAGGCTAGGCCTTCAGAAGAAGGATCCACATGGCTCACATGAATGAAGTACTTCAGGGCACAGGACAAAGGAGTATTTTCTACTTATAATTCAAGATCCGGCAAAGGAGCTAGTGTTAGGGAGCCCCTCCCCCACCCCTAGCCTTCTATCTCTGTTTCTGTGTCTCTGTTTCTGTCTCTCCCTGCTTCTGGCTTCCCTTTTTTTGTATTTTTTTCTTTTTACATTTTTTTAAAGGCAAAGCTTTTTTCTTGCTCTCAGCTCCACATATTATCATATTAATTAACACTCTGGTGCTCCCACCCAGGCTGAATGGGGCAGGCGTAAAAAATAAGGTTCCACATGGCTCCGGTGAGGTGGTGTTTCAGGGAACAGGAGAAATGCAGATTTTCTACTGATAATTCAGCCTGCAGCAAAGCAGCTGGCCGTAGAGAGATCCCACACACACAGCTTTTTATCTCTGTTTCTGTATCTCACTTACTGTCTTTCCCTGCTTCTGTCTTCCTTTTTTTAAAAAAAAAATTTCCTTTTTACATTTTTTTAAAAAGCAAAGATTTTCTCTTGCTCTCAGATCCACTTTTTATCTTCTTAATTGTCCCTATGGTCCTAAGACACAGGCAGAATAGGCCAGGTTTTCAGAAGAAAGTTCTGGCTCTGGCAAACTAGGTACTTCAGGGCACAGGAGAAATGACGATTTTCTACTGATAATTCAGCCTCCAGCAAAGGAGCTAGTGGTAGGCAGTACCCCCATCCCCAGCCTTCTATCTATGTTTCTCTGTCTCTGTGTCTGTCTCTCCATGCTTCTGTCTTCCATTTCTTTGTAATTTTTCACTTTTACATGTTTTGTTAAATGCAAAGTTTTTCTTTTGCTCTCAGCTCCATGTATTATCTTGTTAATTATCGCTCTTGTCCTCCCACCCAGGCAGAAGAGGCCAGGCCTTCAGAGGAAGGTTCTACATGGCTAATGTTAACTAGGTATTTCAGGGCCCAGGAGAAATGAAGATTTTCTATGGATAATTCAGCCTCCATCAAAGGAGCTAGCTGTAGGGAGTGCCCCACAAACCAAGCCTTGTATCTCTATTTGTGTGTCTCTGTTTCTCTTTCTCCCTGCTTCTGTCTTCCCTTTTCCTTGTAATTATTCCTTCTTACATTTTTTTAAAGGCAAATGTTTTCTCTTACTCTCATCTCCACATTTTATCCTGGCAATTATTGCTCTGTACCTTCCACTCAGGCAGAAGAGGCCAGGCCTTCAGAAGAAGGTGCCACGTCATTCCTGCAAACTAGATATTTCAGGGCAGAGGAGAAATGAAGATTTTGTACTGGTAATTCAGCCTCCAGGAAAGGAGCTAGCGGTAGGGAACCCCACCTCCAACCCCAGACATCTCGGTCTCACTCTCTCCTTAATTTGGTCTTCCCTTTTTTTGGTAATTTTTCCTTTTTTACATTTTTTTTTTAACAACAAAGTTTTTCTCTTACTCTCAGCTCTACATTTTATCGTGTAATAAACGCTCTGGTCCTCCCACTCAGAGAGAAGAGGCCAGGCCTTCAGAAGGTTCCACATGGCTAATGTGAACTAGGTATAACATGACACAGAAGAAATGAAGATTTTCTCCTGATAATACAGCCTCCAGGAAAGGAGCTAGTGGTAGGGAGCCCTACCCCCACCCCCCCAGCCTTCGATCTCTGTTTATGTGTTCCTGTTTCTGTATCTACCTGCTTCTGTATTCTCTTATTTTTGTAATTATTCCTTTTTACATTTTTTTAAAGGAAAGTTTTTCTCATTCTCTCAGTTCCAACTCTTCTATTGTTAACTATCGCTCTGGTCCTCCCACCCAGGCTGAAAAGGCCAAGCCTTCAAAAGAAGTATCCACAGTGCACCCATGAACTAGGTATTTCAGGACACAGGAGAAATGAGTATTTTCTACTTATAATTCAGGATCCAGCAAAGTAGCTAGCGTTAGCGAACCCCTCTCCACCCTCAGCCTTCTATCTCTGTTTCTGTGTCTCTGTTTCTGTTTCTCCCTGCTTCTGTCTTCCCTTTTTTGTAATTTTTCCTTTTTACATTTTTTTTAAAAGCAATGTTTTTCTCTTGCTCTCAGCTCCACTTTGTATCTTGTTAATTATCTCTCTGGTCCTCCCACACAGGGAGAAGTGGCCAGGCCTTCAGAAGAAGGTTCCACATGGCTTCTATGAATTAGGTATTTCAGGGAACAGGAGAAATAAAGATTTTACATTGATAATTCAGCCTGGAGCAAAGGAGGTAGCAGTAGGGAGGCACGCCTACCTGCAGCCTTCTACCTTATTTTCTGTCTCTGTGTCTGCCTATCCCTGCTTCTGTCTTTCCTTTTTTGTTCTTTTGTAATTTTTCCTTTCTACATTTTTTTTAAAGGCAAAGTTTTTCTCTAGCTCTCAGTTCCACTTCTTATCTTGTTAATCATCACTCTTCTCTTCCCACCTGGGCAGAAGAGGCCTGGACTTCAGAATAAGGTTCCACATGGCTCCCGTGAACTAGGTATTTCAAAGCACAGGAAAAATGAATATTTTCTTCTGATAATTCAGCCTCCACAAAAAAAGAGCTACTAGTAGAGGGCTCCCCCATCCCAAGCCTTCTGTCTCTCTTTGTGTGTTCCTATTTCCCTTCTTGCTGCTTCAGTCTTCTTCTTCTTCTTCTTTTTTTTTTTTTTTGTAATTATTCCTTCTTGCATTTTTTTAAAGGAAAAGGTTTTCTCTTACTCTCATCTCCACATTTTATCTTTTTAATTATCGCTCTGGTCCTCCCACTCAGGCAGAAGAGTCCAGGCCTTCATGAGAAGGTTCCACATCGCACCTGTGAACTAGATATTTCAGGGAACAGGACAAATGAAGATTTTCTGCTGATAATTCAGTCTCCAGCAAAGGAGCTATTGGTGACGGTCCTCCCACCCCTAACCTATCTCTGTTTTTCTGTCCCTGTCTTCCTGCTTCTTTCTTCTTTTTTTTTTTGGTAATTTTTCTTTTTTCCATTTTTTTAAAAGACAAAGTTTTTCTTTTGCTCTCAACTCCACCTTTTATCTTGTTAATTATCGCTCGAGTCCTCCCACCCATGCAGAAAAGGCCATGCATTCATAGGAAAGGTCCCCAAGTCTCCTATGAACTAGGTATTTTAGCACACAGGAGAAATGAAGATTTTTCTATTGATAATTCAGCCTCGAGCAAACAAGCTAGTGGTAGGGAGTCCCACCTACACCCCCAGATTTCTATCTCTGTTTCTGTGTCTTGGTTTCTGTCTCTTCCTGCTTCTGTCTTCCCTTTTTTTGGTAACTTTTCCTTTTTAAATTTTTTAACGGCAAAGTTTTTCTCTTATTCTCAGCTCTACCTTGTATCTTTTAATGATCACTATGTTCCTTCTACCCAGGCAGAAGAGGGAAAGCCTTCCGAAGAACGTTCCATGTGGCACCTGCAAACTAGGAATTTCAGATCAAAGAAGAAATGAACATTTTCTACTGATAATTCAGCCTCCAGCAAAGTTGCTAGCGGTAGGGATTCTCCCAACCCCCAGCCTCCTATCTCTTTCTCTCTGTCTCCATTGCTGTTTCTCCCTTCTTCGGTGTTCATTTTTAAAGATTTTTCCTTTTTACATTTTTTTAAAGGCAATGTTTTTCTCTTGCTTTAAACTCCTCCTTTTATTTTGCTAATTATCACTCTGGTCCTCCCTCCTAGGCAGAAGAGGCCAGGCTTTCAGAAGAAGGATCCACATGGCTCTCACAAAGTAGGTATTTCAGGGCACAGGAGCAATGAATATTTTCTACTGATACTTCAGGCTCCAGCTAAGGAGCAAGCAGTACGGAGCCCCACCCATACCCCCAACATTTTATCTCTGTTTCTTTTTCTCTGTTTCTGTATCTTCATGCTTCTGTATTCCTTTGTTTTTCTTTATTTTTTCCTTTTTACATTTTTTTAATAGGCAAACTTTTTCTCTTACTCTCATCTCCAACTTTTGTCTTCTTTATTATCTCTCTGTTCCTCCCACTTAGGCAGAAGAGGCCAGAACTTCTGAAGAAGGTTCAACATAAGCACCTGTAAACTAGGTATTTCAGGGCACAGTAGAAGTGAAGGTTTTCTACTGATAATTCAGCCTCCAGAAAATGAGCTAGTTGTAGGGACCCCTCACACCCACACAATTTTGTCTGTTTCAGTGTGTCTGTTTCTGTCTCTCCCTGCTTTGCTCTTCCATTTTTGGGGGAATTTTTTCCTATTACCTTTTTTTTTTTTTAAAGGCAAAGATTTTTCTTTTACTCTAAGTTCTAGCTTTTACTTTGTTAATTATCGCTCTGGTCCTCCCACCCAGGCAGAAGAGCTCAGACCTACAGAAGAAGCATCCACATGGCTAATGTGAACCAGGTATTTCAGGGCACAAGATAAATGAAGATTTTATACTGATAATTCAGGCTCCAGCTAAGGAGCTAGTGGTAGCTAGCCCCAACCCTACCCGAAAACTTCTATCTCTGTTTCTGTGTCTCTGTTTCTGTCTTCCCTGCTTCTGTATTCCCTTTTATTTTTTTTGTAATTTTTCCTCTTTACATTTTTTTTTTTTGGAGAGATTTTCACTGTAGGGCACGTGAGCTCGCCAGACAGACAGAGAGAGACATAGAGACAGAAAGCGAGAAATCACTCCCCAGGGGGGATGTTCACGCCGCAATCCCTTCTCCTCCATTCTCCTCTCGGGATCTTGGGCACGCACGCACACGTGCCCAGCGTGAGTTTTAAGCCACCAGGTCTGGGATGTGAACCGCGGTCGACTACGTGGGAGTCCAGCAACATAGCCATTACGCTAACTGCTGGTTCTGTCTTTACATTTTTTTAAAAACAAACTTTTTCTCTTACTCTCTGCTCCACCATTTATCTTTTTAATAATTGTTCTGGTAATCCCACCCAGGCAGGAGAGGTCAGACTTTCAGGAGAAGGACCAACATGGTTCCTGCAAACTAGCTATTTCAGGGCACAGGAGAAATGAAGATTTTCTACTGATAATACAGGCTCCAGCAAAGGAGCAGAAGTAGGGAGCCTATCCACTCCAGCGTTCTATCTGTTTCTGCGTCTCTGTTTCTGTTTCTCCCTCCTTCTGTCTTTCTTTTTTTGTAATTTTCCCTTTTTACAATTTTTTTAAGGCAAAGCTTTTCTCTTCCTCTCAGCTACACATTTATCTTGTTAATTATCACTCTGGTTCTCTCACCAAGGCTGAATGGGCCAGGCGTAAATTAGAAGGTTCCACATGGCTCCTGCAAAATTTGTATTTCAAGGCACAGGACAAATGAAGATTTCCAACTGATAATTCAGCTTCCCGCCAATGAGCTAGTTGTAGAGAGGGCCCCCAATCCCACAATTTTATCTCTGTTTCTTTGTCTCTGTTTCTGTCTCTCCTGATTCTCTCCTCCCTTATTTTTGTAATTTATTTTCCCATTTTTTTACAGGCAAACTTTTTCTCTTGCTCTCAACTCCACCTTTTATCTTGTTAATTATTGTTCTCATCCTCCCACCCAGGTTGAAGAGGCCAGGCCTTCAGAAGAAGGTTCCACATAGCTCCTGTGAACTAGGTATGTCAGGGCACTGGAGAAATGAAGATTTTCTACTGATAATTCAGCCTCCAGAAAAGGAGCTAGCAGTAGGGAGCCCTCCCTAACCCCAGCCTTCCATCTCTGCTACTGTGTATCTGTTTCTGTCTCTCCCTGCTTCTGTCTTCACTTTTTTTAAACATGTTTTTCTTTTTACTTTTTTGTAAAGGCAAAGTTTTTGTCTTGATCTCAGCTTCACCTTTTCTCTTGTCAATTATCGCTCTGGTCCTCCCACCCAGGCAGAAGAGGCCAGGCCTTCAGAAGAAGGTTCCACATGGCACCTGCGAACTAGGTATTTCAGGACACAGAAGAAATGAATATTTCTACTGATAATTCAGCCTCCAGCAAAGGAGCTAGCCATAGGGAGTCCCCCCATCCCCAGTCCTTATCTCTGTCTCTATGTCTCTGTTTCTGTTTCTCCCTGCTTCGGTGTTCTTTTTCTTTTGTAATTTTTCCTTTTTACATTTTTTTAAAGGCAATCATTTTATTTGCTCTCAATTCCAATTTTTATCTTGTTAATTGTCGCTCTGGTCCTCCCTCCCAGGCACTAGTGGCCAGGCCTTCAGAAGGTTCCACATGTCTTCTCTGAACTAGGTATTTCAGGGCACAGCAGAAATGTAGATTTTCAACTAGTAATTCAACCTCCAGCAAAGGAGGTAGCAGTAGGGAGCCACCCCCATTGCCAACCTTTTATTTCTGTTTCTGTGTCTCAGTTTCTCTCTCAAACTGCTTCTGTCTTCACTTTTTTGTAATTTTTTTTCTTTTTACATTTTTTTTAAGGCAAAGTTTTTTGCGGTGCTCTCAGCTTCACCTTTTACCTTATCCATTATGGCTGTGGTCTTCCCACCAAAGTCGAAGGGGCCAGGCATTCTGAAGAAGGTTCCACATGATATGTGCAAACTAGGTATTTGAGGGCCCAGTGTGGAGGGCATTGCATATGGAAGCCATCTTGGGAGCTTCTTGAGAACTGTCTGCCATCTTAGAAACCTTAGGCTTCACTTCCTAGCAAATCATATCATGTCTCAGAAATTATGTTACCAACTGTTGCTAGGCAATGGGAGATCTACCCACATCAATGATTGGCTCATACTGTTGTATTTCACTTTTGGGCAACCAATTGGTGCCCACCAGCCTGTATATAAAGCACAGTTTGCTCTGCAATAAACGAAGACTTGATCAGCACCTCATCTTGTCTCCACTCTGTGTGTGTGTGTGTGTGTGTGTGTGTAAGTTTTATGTGAGTCCCCTTTTTCACCGACCTCACCCAGGTACCCGTTCGACTGTCCTGTGGGTCGAGGCAAGTGGCACCCGGATGTGGGGCCCTGAAGTAGAGGATCAGGGTGAAGTACACAGTGAAGAAAGCCAGGCATGGTAAGAGTGGAAGGGTAAGTAGTAATACAAGATTTCTTAAAGTAATACAGAGATTACTAACTAACTTCCTGGTGTGCAGTTATGGGACAACAAATGAGTAAGCATGAATTATTTGTTCAGGGGCTTAATGATGCTCTTAGGACACG
>NW_006203602.1:28516-29724 GCF_000334495.1 Tupaia belangeri chinensis | reverse complement strand
AAAAATCTAGAGTAAATGAGGAGACTATAAATCCTACAAAAGCTTCGAAAAAATTATATCCACCCCTTACCAACCTTAAAGTTAATTCGGATGGTCAATTGGCTGATTCTGAGGAAGAAATTTTAGAAACAAAGACAAAATGGCCGCTTGAAAAACAATCTTTAGAAACAGAAACAGCCAAATACAATGATACAAACCCAAAATGGCCACCTGAGAGAGAAACTTCAGAAATGGAGGCTGTTGAGTACAACAATTCAAAATGGCCACCTTTCAAAAAACGACCACCATCTTATGACTCGGTTGCATCTGTGCCATCTTTGACATGTAATCATCCTTGCCATGAAAAGACTACTCCGCCATCTTTGGTGATGCCTGTTATTGATCACAGGGCAGAGGTTCAGGCCAAGATTGAACAACTCAAAGATCATATTCAGTTAGAAGAAGAACATCAAGAATTGATATCACGATTAGAAAAATTGAAAGTGGGTAAATCTAAAAGCACAGCTTTCTCAAACTCGCAAACTCGCTGTCAGCCCACTTTTACTTCTAGTGCAAAATTTAAACCCGCTCTGAAGTTACAACCATTGATAGATCTTGATGAACAGGAAGCCTTTCCAGTAACAGAAGACACAGATGCACAAGAACAAGCATGGCGTCATGTACGTGGCTTTGATTTTAACATTATAAAAGAAATTAAGACAGCAGTTGCTCAGTATGGCACTACAGCTCCATATACCTTAGCTATAGTTGATTCGGTGGCAGAAAATTGGCCAACACCAATAGATTGACTCACATTGGCCCGTGCTGCACTCTCTGGAGGAGATTACTTGCTTTGGAAATCAGAGTATGTAGAACAGTGCAAGGATGTTGCACGCTGTAATGTCCAGGCCAATAATGGCTGGACAATAGATATGTTGTTGGGAGAAGGTAATTTTGCAGCTACTGATGCTCAGATGCCATATGATTCAGGACTCTTTAGTCAAATTAATATGGCAGCCATGAGAGCCTGGAGGAAACTTCCTGCTAAAGGAGATTTAAGTACCTCCCTTACAACAATAAAACAAGGACCTGATGAACCTTTTTCTGAATTTGTTCACCAACTGATTACAACTGCAGGCAGAATATTTGGCAGTGCTGATGCAGGTACAGAATTTGTTAAACAACTGGCATATGAAAATGCTAATGCTGCCTGTCAAGCAGCAATTAGA
>NW_006203602.1:27088-27878 GCF_000334495.1 Tupaia belangeri chinensis | reverse complement strand
CCAGGAGTGAGAGATAATGATTATAAAGGAGAAATTAAAATTATGGCTTCTTCTCCAAGGTTGATTACGACCATTCCCGCTAACAAACACATAGCTCAGCTCTTACTTCTTCCATTGCTTTCAACTCAAAACAATGTTCAAGCCTCTTCATGGGGTGAAAAAGGCTTTGGTTCCTCAGATGCCTGTTGGATACAACAAATTTCTCCAACTAAACCAATGCTTACTTTATGGTTGGATGGAAAACAATTTTCTGGACTGATAGACACTGGAGCTGATGTTACAATTATTAAAAAAAGACAATTGGCCTCAGTCTTGGCCTCTGGTTCCAACCTTGACTAACTTAAAGGGTATCGGGCAAAGTCCAAATCCTGAGAGGAATTCAAAAATGTTACAATGGAAAGACAGGAAAGGCAATCAAGGACACATTCAGCCTTTTGTAATACAAGGCCTTCCTATTAACTTGTGGGGACGAGACTTGTTATCACAAATGAGTCTCTTGATGTTCAGTCCAAATGATACAGTAACTACACAAATGTTGGCTCAAGATTATACACCAGGAAAAGGCTTGGAAAAAAATGAATCAGGCATTGTTCAACCTCTATTGCCTGAACCTAAACTTGATAGAGCCGGGTTGGAAAATTTATCCTAGCGGCCATTGACATTCCTGTGCCTCACACAGATCGGATCACCTGGAAAAATGATACACCAGTGTGGGTTCATCAATGGCCTCTACCTTCTGAAAAATTAAGAGTTGCTCGATTGTTAGTACAGGAACAATTGGAAGCAGGGC
>NW_006203602.1:8238-26081 GCF_000334495.1 Tupaia belangeri chinensis | reverse complement strand
GTGCGCCGGGCCGTGCCGGCGAGCGGCTGCACAGAGGCGGAAGCCCCCGGACGCGGGGCCCCCGGAGGGGGGCCGGCCATTCCGGCGTGCGCCCTCTAGATAAATTCTTACATTTTTTATATACCCATGATTTTGTTTTCCCTGTACGAACTTCGCTTCATCCTGTTAAAAATGGTTTATTGGTTTTTACTGACGGTTCCTCCACTGGAACTGCTTCTTATTCATTTTCTGATCAAACAGTTATGTTCACCACTTCCTCTAGGTCAGCTCAATTGGTTGAACTGCAAGCAGTTATTGCAGTCTTCTCTGCTTTTCCTGATACACCCTTGAACTTATACATAGATAGTGCTTATATTGCTTTGTCTGTACCACTTTTGTAAACTGCAACACAAATTAAACAAATTTCTCAGGCTGCACAGTTTTTCCTCCAATTACAGTCTCTCATTAGAAATCGGAAGTTACCTTTTTATATTGGCCATTTGCGCGCACATACAGACTTGCCTGGCCCTTTAACTGAGGGTAATCGCCGCACTGATCTGGTCACAAAACACTCTCTTTTGGTTCATACTCAAATGACACAAATTTTTCAGATGCTATTGCTGCCCATCGATTACATCATTTGAATTCTCACACCCTTCGTCTCATGTTTAAAATTACTCGAGAACAGGCTCGACAAATTGTAAAACAATGTCCGGCCTGTCTTACTCTTTTGCCTACACCACACTTGGGTGTTAACCCTAGAGGCCTTATGCCTAATGCTTTATGGCAAATGGATGTCACTCATGTTGCAGAATTGGATACACTTAAATACGTACATGTCACTGTTGACACCTTTAGTGGTTTCATTTTTGCTACGGCACAAACTGGAGAGGCTGGTAAACATGTTATTTCTCATGTTCTTGCCGCACTCTCTGTTCTGGGTAAGCCTCAACAAATTAAAACAGACAGTGGCCCAGGATATACCGAAAACAATTTTAGTTCTTTCTGTAAACAACTGTATATTAAACATGTCACGGGGATTCCATACAATGCCCAGAGACAAGGTATTGTTGAACGTACTCATCTTTCCTTGAAAAATACTCTCCAAAAATTAAAAAAGGGAGAGATTTTACAACTTAAAGGTTCACCAAAAAACCTTCTAGCACATACACTTTTCATCCTAAATTTTCTAACACTTGATAAAGATGGACACTCAGCTGCTGAGCGCTTCTGGCATTCAACTACTAAAACAAAATTTGCCACAGTTTTGTGGAAAGATCCACTAGACAATACGTGGAATGGACCAGACCCTGTCCTCATCTGGGACAGAGGGTCTGTCTGCATTTATTTCCCAAAAATGGATACTGCTCGTTGGCTACCAGAAAGATTGGTCAAACAAATTGATTCAAATGATAATAATTTATCCAGGGATGATAAAAACCCTGAGATACCTCTCTTTTCTTCCACAGATCAAAAAAATGAAGATTCTTATTAAAAATTTAATCCTGTTTTGTATCTTCGATATTATTGCTGCTGGTTTTGACCCTGGACCAATTCAACAAACAAATGATTACAACATTCCTTGTACATGTCCCGGTGGTAAGATTACTCGACTTTCTTTCACACCACTTTCTTCAGTTATCTGCTCTGGATATACTGCATATCTTCAACCTAAACAAATTATATATCCTCGTCGCCCTGAACTTACATACACAAATCCTCCTTTTTTCTCCCTTCACGAGCTCCACTACACAAAACCTTCTACTTGGTATTGCCTTGATACACGCACTATTTCTTCTCCTACACTTCCTCCATGCACATGTACGATTTTCAAATCTACACTTCATGCTTCTTGCTATGATCATGTCATTACATGTATCCACAAAAGTAAAACTTATTTTTCAGCTACACAAACTAAAACTTTTATGGTTTCAGGCCTTTGGAGCCACATTCAAAAACCCTGTACATCTGCCACTTTAGGAAAAACCGTTTGTTGGGACTTAACTGCTCCTCCTCACATCTCTGATGAGATGTGGTGGACCTCAAGACAGAGTTAGACGACTCAAGGTACAAAAACATCTCAACAACATCACACAACATTTACATCCTAAAATATCCTATAACCCTCATGATGACCTTCTTGATAAACATACATACTCACTCCTTACTTTCACACTTGCCTTACTCAATGTCTCTCAACCCACAATTGCTGAAAACTGTTGGCTCTGTCTTCGTCATGGTCCACAAATTCTGTCTGCTCTTCCAATTGTCAACATAACTTATCCTGTCGATTCCTCTCGCTGTTCACCTACTTCGCCTTTTCTGGTTCAGCCTGTTTTCCCTTCGAACATAAGTTGTCTTTATTCTCCCTCCCATGATCATTCTGATGAGGTCGTTCTTGGCTTCATTACGTTCTCCGATTGTACTGATAAAATATATATTTCCCATACAACTGATTCATGCACTCCTCATAATACAATTTTTATTTGTGGCACTAATTTGACTTACACTTTTTTGCCCGATCGCTGGGTAGGTTCTTGCACTCTTGCCATGCTTATCCCTGACGTTGATGTTATTAAAGGAGATGAACCAGTTCCCATTCCTACTTTTGATCTTGCTCCTGGTAAACTTAAGCATACAAGATCTAAGCGTGCCATTCAGTTCCTTCCTATTATTGTTACTTTAGGCTTTGCTGCAGCTACAGCTGCTGGTTCTGCTGGACTGGGATATTCCCTACAGCTCAAAAAAGTTACTGATACCCTTATTTCTGATGTACAAGAATTGGCTTCTTCTGTTACTTTTGTTCAAGATCAATTGGACTCCCTTGCAGAAGTTGTTCTCCAAAACAGACGTGGGTTGGACCTCCTCTTGGCAGAACAGGGGGGTCTCTGTCTTGCTTTACAAAAACGTTGCTGTTTTTATGCCAATAAGTCTGACATCACTCGTGACAAGCTCAATCAACTATAAGAAAGTCTTCTGGAACAAAAAAACAACTCACCGATAAACCTTTCTTTACTGCCTGGAATGGACTCCTCCCATATTTCCTCCCTTTGCTTGCTCCGATTCTAGGTTTATTGATTGTTTGCTCTTTGGGACCTGTTCTCTTTAATAAGCTCATGGCTTTTCTTAAATGCAAAATCGATGACTCCATAAAAATACAGCCTATCCAAGTCCACTATCACAATCTGGAGATGGAGTATCGCGGAGCTTAGACATTGCTCCTGCCTGAGGTACTGAATCGGTTAGCCAAAGATGGATAAGAGAATCTGAGCCTATAAAAGCTATATAGTCCTCCCACCTAAGACAGGAAACCCATCATAGCTATAGGATTCTCCAGTGACGGGTAAGGATGGACATGTGGCTCGACAAATGACTCCAACCTAAGACAAACACGATTCCCCCAGGCTTTTCTCCTCTCTTTGAAAAAATTAAAAAAGGGGAATATGTGGAGGGCATTATATATGGAAGACTTGATCAGCACCTCATCTTGTCTCCACTCTGTGTGTGTGTGTGTGTGTGTAAGTTTTATGTGAGTCCCCTTTTTCACCGACCTCACCCAGGTACCCGTTCGACTGTCCTGCGGGTCAGGGCAGCCCAGGAGAAATGAAGATTTTCTACTGAAAATTCAGACTCCTGCAAAGAAGCTAGCGGTAGGGAGCCCACCCACCTCCAGCCTTCTCTGTTTTTCTGTCTCTGAGTCTGTCTCTCCCTGCTTCTGTGTTCATTTTTTTTGTAATTTTTCTTTTTACATTTTTTTAAAGGCAAAGTTTTTCTCTTACTCTCAGTTTCACCTTTTATCTTGTTAATTATCGCTCTGGTCCTCCCACCCAGGCAGAAGAGGCCAAACCTTCAGGAGAAGGACCCACATGGCTCTTGAGAACTAGGTATTTCAGGGCACAGGAGAAATGAAGATTTTCTACTGATAATTCAGGCTCCAGCAAAGAAGCTTGCAATAGGATTCCTCTTCATCCCATAGCCCTTTATCACTGTTTCTGTGTCTCTGTTTCTGTCTCTCTGTGCTTCTGTCTTCTTTTTTTCTTGTAATTTTTTTCTTTTTACATTGTTTTAAAGGCAAAGTTTTTTTCTTGCTCTCTGCTTCACCTTTTATCTTGTTAATTATCGCTCTATTCCTCCCACCCAGGCAGAAAAGACCAGGCCTTCAGAAGAAGGTTCCCCATTATTCCTGCGAACTAGGTATTTCAGCATACATAGGAAATGAAGATTTTCTAATGATAATTCATCCTCCAGCAATGAGCTAGCAGACGGGAGGCACCCCCACCTGCTGTCTTCTATCTTTGTTTCTCTATCTCTGTGTCTGTTTCTCCCTGCTTCTGTCTTCCTTTTTTCAAAGGCAATGTTTTTCCCATGCTCTCAGCTCCAACTTTTATCTTGTTTTTTATCTCTCCGATCCTCCCACCTAGGCAGAAGAATCCAGGCCTCCAGAGGAACCATCCACATGGCGTCTGCAAACTACTTATTTCAGGACTGATGAGAAATGATAATTTTCTAGTGATAATTCAGGCTCCAACTAAGGAGCAAGCAGTAAGGAGACCCACACCTACCACCAACCTTCTATCTCTGTTTCTGTGTCTCTGTTTCTGTCTCTCCCTGCTTCTGTATTCCTTTTTTTGTAATTTTTCCTTTTTCTTTTTTTAAAGGCAAAGTTTTCCTCTTCTTCTCAGCTCCAACTTTTATCTTGTTAATTATCACTCTGGTCTTCCCACCCAGGCAGAAAAGGCCAGACCTTCATAAGCAGCTTCCACATTGCTCCTGCAAACTAGTAATTTTGGGGGCACAGGAGAAATGAAGATTTTCTACTGATAATTCAGCCTCCAGGAAATAAGCCAGTGGTATAGATCCCCTTCATCCCCAAGCCCTTTATCACTGTTTCTGTGTCTCTGTTTCTGTCTCTCTGTGCTTCTGACTTCCCTTTTCCTTGTAATTTTTAAATTTTCTATGTTTTTTAAAGGCAACGTTTTTGTCTTGCTCTCTCCTTCACCTTTTATATTGTTAATCATTGCTGTGTTTCTCCCACCCATGCAGAAAATGCCAGGCATTCAGATAAAGAGTCCACACAGCTTCTGCAAACTAGGTATTTCAGGGCACAGGAGAAATGAAAATTTTCTACTGATAATTCAGCCTCCAGCAAAGGAGATAGTGGTAGTGAGCCCTGCTACCTCTAACGTTCTATATCTGTTTCTCAGTCTCTGTTTCTGTCTCTCCCAGCTTCTGTCTTCATTCTTTATTGTAAGTATTACTTTTTACATTTTTTAAAAGTCAAAGTTTTTCTCCTGCTCTCAGCTCCAACTTTTATCTTGTTAATTATTGCTCCGGTCCCCCCATCAAGGCAGAAGAGGCCAGGCCTTCAGAAGGAGGTTCAATATGGCTCCTGAGAACTAGGTATTTCAGAACACAGGAGAAATGAAGATTTTGTGCTGATAATTCAGCCTCCAGTGAACGAGATAGCAGTAGAGAGCCCCCACCCACCATTAGCCTTCTATCTCTGTTTCTGTGTCTCTCTTTCCTTTTTTTGGTCTTTTTTCCTTTTTTCCTTTTTTTTTTTTTTGAGACAATGCTTTTATCTTGCTCTTCGGTCCACATTTTATCTTCTTAATTATAGCGCTGGTCCTCCCACCCAGGCAGAAGTGGCTAGGCCTAAAGAAGGTTTCACATGGCTCCTGCCAACTAGGTATTTCAGGGCACAGGAGAAATGAATAATTTCTACTGATAATTCAACCTTGAGCAAAGGAGATAGCAGTAGTGAGCCCTCCTACCCCTAGCCTTCTATCTCTGTTCCTCTGTCTCTGTTTCTGTCTCCTTCTGCTTTTGTCTAAATTTTTTATTGTAATTTTTCCTTTTTACTTTTTTTTTAAAGGCATAGTTTTTCTCTTGCTCTCAGCTCCATGTTTAATCTTGTTAATTATCACTCTGGTCCTCCAACCCAGGCTAAGAGGTCAGGCTTCAGAAGAAAGTTCCACATGGCTCCTGCAAAGTAGGTATTTCAGGGCACAGGAGAAATAAAGATTTTCTACTGATAATTCAGCCTCCAGTAAAGGATCTAGCGATGGAGAGCCCTACTGCACCCTCAGACTTCTATCTCTGTTTCTGTGTCTCTGTTTCTGTCACTCCCTGATTCTGTCTTTCCTTTTTTTTTATATTGTTTTCCTTTTTACATTTTTTAAAGGCAATATTTTTCTCTTGCTCTCACCTCCACACTTTATCTTGTTAATGACGGCTCTGGTCCTCCCACCCAGGAAGAAGAGGCCAGGTCTAAAGAAGAATGTTTCACATGGCTACTTTGGACTAGGTATTTCAGGGCACAGGAGAAATGAAAAATTTCTACTGATAATTCAGTCTCCAGCTAAGGAGATAGCGGTAGTGAGCCCCCCAACTGTTGATGGATTTCATGGTGTTCTCTGTCTCTGTTTCTGTCTGTCCCTGCTTTTGTCTTCATATTTTTAGTGTATTGTTTCCTTTTCACATTTTTTTAAAGGCAATGATTTTCTCCTGCTCTCAGCACCACCTTTTATCTTGTTAATTTTTGCTCTCATCCTCCCACCAATGCAGAAGGGGCCAGGCCTTCAAAAGAAGGTTCAACGTGGCTGCTGCAAAGTAGATATTTCAGGGCACTTGAGAAATGAAGATTTTCTACTAATAATTCAGCCTCCCGTATTCGAGCTTGCGGTTGAGAGCCCAAACCCACCCCAGCCTTCTATTTCTGTTTCCGTGTCTCTGTTTCTCTCTCTCCCTGCTTCTGTCTTTCCCTTTTTTTTTTTGTAATCTTCCCTTTTACTTTTTTTAAAGGCAATGTTTTTCTCTTGCTCTCTGCTCCTTTGCTGGTGGCTGAAGGTTTTATCTCCTTAATTATTGCTCTGGTCCTCCCACGCAGACAGAAGAGGCCAGACCTAAAGAAGCAGGTTTCACATGACTCCTGTGAACTATGTATTTCAGGATCCAGGAGAAATGAAGATTTTCTACTGATAATTCACCCTCCACCAAAGGAGATAGTGGTAGTGAACCCCCCTACCTGTAACCTTCTGTCTCTGTTTCTGTGTCTCTTTCTCTTTATCTCTCCTTCTGTCTTCATTTTTTATAGTAATATTTTCTTTTTCCCTTTTTATAAAGGCATGATTTTTCTCTTGCCTCTCATCTCTACCTTTTATCTTTTAGTTATTGATATGGTCCTCCCACCCAGGCAGAAGGGGCCAGGCTTTCAGAAGAATTTTCCACATGGCTCCTGCAAACTAGACATTTCAGGGCACAGAAGAAATGAAAATTTTCTACTGATAATTCAGCCTCCAGCAAACAAGCTAGCTAGTCCTCCTCACCACCAGTCTTCTAATGCTGTTTCTGTGTCTCTGTTTCTGTCTCTCCCTGCTTGTTTCTTCCCTTTTTTAGTAATTTTTGCTTTTTTATAATTTTTGAAAGGCAAAGTTTTTCTCTTGGTCTCAGCTCCAAATTTTACCTTGTTAATTATCATTCTGGTCCTTCCACACAGAAAGGAAATGTCAGGTCTTCAGAAGAAGGTTCCTCATGGCTCCTGCAAACTAGGTATTTCAGGGCACAGAAGAAATGAAGTAAGTTATTCCACTGATAATTCAAACACCAGCAAAGGAGCTAGCAGTAGGGTGTCCCCACACTAACCCCAGCATTAAATCTCTGTTTTTATGTTTCTGTCTCTCCTGGCTTCTGTCTTCCTTTTTTTAAAATACATTTTTTTCCTTTATACATTTTTTTTCCAGGCAATGTTTTTCTCTTGCTCTCAGCTCCATGTTTTATCTTGGTAATTATCTCACTGGTCCTGCCACTCAGGCAAAAGAGGCCAGGCCTTCAGTAGACAGTTCCACATGGGTTCTGTGAAATAGGTATTTCAGGGTACAGGGGAAATTAAGATTTTCTACTGATAATTCAGCCTCCAGCAAAGGAGGTAATAGTAGGGAGCTGCCCGTCTCCCAGCTTTCTATCACTGTCTCTGTGTCTCTGTTGCTGTGTCTGCCTGCTTCTGTCTTCTCCTTTTTGGTAAATTTTCCTTTCTATCTCTTTTAAAGGAAAAGTTTTTTTCTTACTCTCAACTCCACCTTTTATCTTGTTAATTATCGCTCTGGTCCTCCCACGCAGACAGATAAGGCAAGGCCTTAAAAAGAAGGTTCCACATGGCTCCTGCAAACTAGGAATTTCAGGTCACAGGAGAAATGAAGATTTTCTACTGATAATGCAGCCTTCAGCAAAGGAATGAGCAGCAGGGGCCGCCCGTCCCCCACTCTTCTATCCCTCTTTGTGTGTCTATTTTGCTGTCTCTCCCTGCTTCTGTCTTCCCTTTCTCTTGTAATTTTTCCTTTTTTACAATTTTTTAAAGGAAAACATGTTTCTCTTGCTCTCAGCTCTTCCTTTTATCTTGTTAATTATCGCTCTGGTCCTCCCACCTAGGCCGAAGAGTCTAGACCTTCAGAAGAAGGTTTCACATGGCTCCTGTGAACTAGGTATTTCAGGGCACAGGAGAAATGAAGATTTTCTACTAATAATTCAGCCTACAGTAAAGCAGCTAGTGGTATAGAACCCCACACCCCCCCATGTCAGCATTATATTTCTGCTTCTGTGTCTCTGTTTCTTTCTCTCCCTGCTTCTGTCTTCTGTTAGTAATTTTTTTTCATCTTTTTTTCAAAGACAGATTTTCTCTTCCTCTCAGCTCCACCTTGTATCTTGTTAATTATCACTCTTTTCCTCCCAACCAGGCAAAAAAGGCCAGGTCTTCAGAAGAAGGTTCCACATGGGTCCTGCGAACTAGGTATTTCAGGGCACAGGAGAAATGATTTCCTACTGACAATACAGCCTCCAGAAAAGGACATAGCGGTAGGGAGCTCTGCCCATGCCCAGCCCTCTATCTATGTCTCTGTGTCTCTGTTTCTGTCTCTCCCTGCTTCTGTCTTCCTTTAATTCATAATTGTCCCTTTTTACATTTTTTTTAAAGGCAAAGTTTTTCTCTTGGCCTCAGTTCCGCCTTTTATCTTGATAATTTTCACACTGGAACTCACACCCAGACAGAAGAGGCCAATCCTTCCAAAAAAGGTTGCACATGGCTCCTGCAAACTAGGTATTTCAGGGCACAGGAGATATGAAGATTTACTACTAATAAATCAGCCTCCACCAAAGGAGCTATCTGTAGGGAACTTCCCCCACTCCAGTCTTCTATCTCTGTTTCTGTGTCTCTGCCTCTGTCTCTTCCTGCTTCTGTCTTCCCTTTTGTTTGTAATTTTTAGTTTTTACATTTTTTAAAGGCAAAGTATTTCTCTTGCTCTCAGCTCCACATTTTACCTTGATAATTGTCACTCTTTTCCTCCCACCCAGGCAGAGGAAGCCAGGCCTTCAGAAGAAGGTTCCACATGGCTTCTGCAAACTTGGTTATTTCAGGTCACAGGAGAAATGAAGATTTTCTACAGATAATTTAGTGTCCAGCGAAGGAGTTAGCAGTAGGGAGTCTCTCCTCCCCCCAGACTTTTATCTCTGTTTTGTGTGTATGTTTCTCTCTCTCCCTGCTTCTGTCTTCCCATTTTGTTGTATTTTTTCCTTTTTACATTTTTTTAAAGTTAAAGTTTTTCTCTTGCTCTCGGCTACACCTTTTATCTTGTGAATTATCACTCTGGTCCTCCCACCCAGGAGGAAGAGGCCAGGCTTTCAAAAGAAGGTTCCACATGGCTCCTGTGAACTAGGTATTTCAGAGCACACTAGAAATGAAGATTTTCTACTGATAATACATCCTCCAGCAAAAGAGGTAGCGTAATGAGGTGCATCCTACACCTAGTATAGTATCCCTGTTTCTGTGTCTCTCTTTCCATCTCTCCATCCTTCTGTCTTCATTTTTATTTTGATTTTTCCTTTTTACAATTTTTTAAAGACAAATTTTTTCTCTTGGTCTCATCTCCACCTTTTATCTTGTTAATAATCACTCTGGTCCTCCCACCCAGGCAAAGAGGCCAGTCTTTCAAGAGAAGGTTCCACATGGTTCCTGCAAATTAAGTATTTCAGGGTACAGGAGAAATGAAGATTTTCTACTGATAATTCAGCGTCCGCAAAGGAGCTAGCTGAAAGAAATCCCTCACCACCCCCAGCCTTTTATTTCTTTTTCTGTGTCTCTGCTTCTTTCTCTCCCTGCCTCTGTCTTCCCTTTTTTTTTTTTTTTTTTGAAAGTTTTACTTTCTACATGTTTTTAAATGGCAACGTTTTTCTTTTACTCTCTGCTCCATCTTTTACCTAGTTAGTTAATGCTGTGGTCCTCACATCCAGGCAGAAGAGGCCATGTTTTCACAATTAGATTTCACATGGTTCCTGTGATCAGAGTATTTCAGGGCACAGAAGAAATGAAGATTTTCTACTGATAATTCAGTCTCCTGCAAAGGAGCTAGCAGTAGGTAGCCTTACTTATGCCCAGCCTTCTACCTCTGTTTCTGTGTCATTGTCTCTCTCTCTCCCTGTTCTGTCTTCTCTTTTTTTCTGCAATTTTTCCTTTATACTTATTTTTTTAATGGCAATGTTTTTCTCTTGCTCTCAGCTCCACCTCTTATCTCACTAATTATTGCTCTGGTCCTCCCACCCAGGCAGAAGAAGACTGGCCTCCAGTAGAAGATTCACATGGCTCCTGACAACTTTGTATTTCAGGGTACAGGAGAAATGAAGATTTTCTACTGATAATTCAGCCTCCAGTAAAGCAGCTAGCTGTAGGAAACCCCTCACCACCCCCAGCCTTCTATTTGTTTCCTTGTCTCTGTTTCTGTCTCTCCTTGATTCTGTGTTCATTATTCTTGGAACTTTTTTGTTTTTTAAGTCTATGTTTTTCTCTTGGTCTTAGCTCCACTTTTTATCTTGTTAATTATTTCTCTGGTACTCCCACCCAGGCAGAAGAGATCATGCCTTCAGAAGGAGGTTCCACATGGCTCCTGCCAACTTGTTTTTTTAGGGCACAGGAGAAATGAAAATTTTCTACTGATAATTCAGCCTCCAGAAAGGAGCTAGCTGTAGGAATGTGCCCGTCCCCCAGCCAACTATATCTGTTTCTGTGTCTGTGTTTATTTCTCTCCCTGCTTCTGTCTACTTATTTTTTCTAATTTTTTTCTTTTTACTTTTTTTTTTTTTTTTTGTAAAACCAACGTTTTTCTCTTACTCTCTGCTCCAGCTTTTATCTTGTGAATTATCACTCTCGTCTTTCCACCCAGGCCTAAAAGGCCATGTCTTAAGAAGAAGGTTCCATACTTAACTGTAATAGGACAGTGTGGAATGGGGAGGGGTATGAGGAGAAGAGGATAAAGACAGCAAGAGAACAATAGAGAGGTAAGACATTAGTAAGAAACAGATATGGCTTATTACCTGTTGGTGATGACAGGTATAGTATTCTCAACTGGATTGGTCTGAAAAGTATTTCATGATGGGTAAAGTCTTTTTACAAGCAAAAGGAGAAATAGTGATTGACTGTTTTAAAATAATAATAATAATAATTAATAATAATGGGAAAAACATAGAAAAGATATTGAATGATGAATTGGGGAGATTAATGTCTATGTATTGACTGACATGCATGGCATTCCCTTTTGAAAAAGCAATGTAATACACGGTCAATGTAAATGTAACCGAATGTAATATAAAGAAGATTATGATGATAATAATAATAAAATAAAAAAAAGAAGAAGTTTCCACGTGGGTCTTGCAAACTAGGTATTTCAGGGCAGAGGAGAAATGAAGATTTTCTACTAATAATTCAGCCTCCAGCAAAGGAGCTTGCAGTAGGGAGCCCCCGCCCACCCCTAGACTTCTATCTCTGTTTCTCTGTCTCTTCTTCTGTCTCTCCCTGCTTCTGTCTTCCGTTATTTTTGTAATATTTCCTTTATGCATTTTTTTAAAGGCAATGTTTCTCTCTTGCTATAAGCTCCTCGTTTTATCTTGTTAATTATCGCTCTGGTCCTCCCACCTAGGCACAAGAGGCCAGGCCTTCAGAAGAATGTTATACATGGCTCCTGTGAAATAGGTATTTCAGGGCACAGGAGAAATGAAGATTTTTCCACTGATAATTCAGCCTCCAGCAAAGGAGTACAGTAGGAAGCCTTCCCTCCCACAGACTTTTATCTCTGTTTCTGTATCTCTGATTCTGTCTCTCCATACTTCTGTCTTCCCTTTTTGTGTATTTTTTTTTCCTTTTTCTTTTTAAAGCCAACATTTTCTCCTTCTCTCAGGTCCAGCTTTTATTTTGTTAATTTTCATTCTGGTCCTCCCACACAGCAGAAGAGGCCAGTCCTTCAGAAGAAGGTTCCACTGGCTCCTGTGAACTAGGTATTTCAGGGCACAGGAGAAATGAAGATTTTCTACTAATAATTCAGCCTCTAGAAAAGAAGCTAGAAGTAGGACGCCTCCATCTCCCAGACTTTTATCTCTTTTTCTGTGTCTCTGTTTCTGTCTCTCTTTACTTTTGTCTTCCCTTTCTTTGTAATTTTTCCTTTCTATATTTCTTTAAAGGCAATGATTTTCTCTTTCTCTCAGCTCCAACTTTTATCCTTTTAATTATTGCTCTAGTCCTCCCACCCAGGCAGAAGAGGCCAGGCCTTCAGTAGAATATTCACAGGGCTCCTGAGAACTAGGTATTTCAGGGCACAGGAGAAATGAAGATGTTCTACTGATAATTCTGCCTCCAGCAAAGTAGCTAATCGTAGCAAGCTCCCACCACCCCAAGACTTCAGTCTCTATTTCTGTGTCTCTGTTTTGGTCTCTCCCTACTTCTGCCTTCCTCTTTATTTGTACGTTTTACTTTTTACATTTTTTTAAAAGGCAAAGTTTTTCCTTTGCTCTCACCTCCACCTTTAACCTTGTTAATTACTGCTGTGGTCCTCACATCCAGGCAGAAGAGGCCATGTTTTCAGAATAAGGTTTCACGTGGCTCCTGTGATTGAGGTATTCCAGGACACAGGAGAAATGAAGATTATCTACTGATAATTCAGTCTCCAGCAAAGGAGCTA
Organism: Tupaia belangeri chinensis; assembly: GCF_000334495.1. Lineage (NCBI taxonomy): Eukaryota > Metazoa > Chordata > Mammalia > Scandentia > Tupaiidae > Tupaia > Tupaia belangeri. The sequence goes on along the minus strand of NW_006203602.1, from coordinate 13,107 downwards.
GCAGTAGGTAGCTTTGTTTATGCCCAGCCTTCTACCTCTGTTTCTGTGTCATTGTTTCTCTCTCTCCCTGTTCTGTCTTCTGTTTTTTTCTGCAATTTTTCCTTTATACTTATTCTTTTAAAGGCAATGGTTTTGTCTTGCTCTCAGCTTCACCTCTTATCTTGTGAATTATTGCTCTGATACTCTCACCCAGGCAGAAGGAGACAGGCCTCCAGTAGAATACTCACATGGCTCCTGCATACTAGGTATTTCATGGTACAGGAGAAATGAAGATTTTCTACTGATAATTCAGCCTCCAACGAAGGAGCTAGCTGTAGGAAATTTCTCACCACCCCTAGCCTTCTATCTCTGTTTCCATGTCTCTGTCTCTCTCTGCATCCGTGTTCATATTATTTGTAACCTTTATTTTTACATTTTTTTTAATCAAAGTTTTTCTCTCAGTTCAAGCTCCATATTTCATCTTGATAATTATTGCTCTGGTCCTCCCACCCAGGAAGAAGAGGCCAGGCCTTCATAAGAAGGTTCCACGTCGCTCTGGCAAACTAGGTATTTCAGGTCAAAGGAAAAATGAAGATTTTCTGCTCATAATTCAGCCTCCAGCAAAAGAACTAGTCTTAGGGAACCCCTCCCCACCCCCTGCCTTCTATTTCTGTTTCTGTGTCTCTGTTTCTTTATCTCCCTGCTATTGTGTTCATTTTTTTTAGAATTTTTCCTTTTTTAACAATTTTTAAAAAGACTTAGTTTTTCTCTAGCTTTCAGCTTCCTCTTTTATCTTGTTAATTATCGCTCTGGTCCACCCACCCACACAGAAGAGGCCTGGCCTTCAGAGGAAGTTTCTACCTGGCTCCTGTAAACTAGGTATTTCAGGATAAAGGAAAAATGAAGATTTTCTACTAATAATTTAGCCTTCAGCAAAGGAGCTAGCAGCAGGGAGCCCCCACAAACCCAAGCATTATATCTCTGTTTCTGGGTCTCTGTTTTTGTCTCTCCATGCTTCTGTCTGACCATTTATTTGGAAGTTTTACTTTTTACATCTTTTTAAATAATTGTTTATTGAGGGTGAGACTGAGAGAGAGAGGAAGTGAGAAAGCAAGCCACCAGATTCAGGACTTGAACCCTGATCGGCCATATGGGAGTGTCCAGCGCCTTAACCACCATGCCACCTGCTGGTCCCACTTTTTACATGTTTTTACATGTTTTTCTGTTGCTCTCAGCTCCACCTTTTATCTTCTTAATTAATATTCTATTCCTGACACCCAGAGAAAGAGTGAAGGCCTTCAGAAGAAGGTTTCACATGGCTCCTGCAAGCTTTGTATTTCACGGCACAGTAGAAATGAAGATTTTCTACTGATAATTCAACCTCCAGCAGAGGAGCTAGCAGTAGGGAGGTGCCCATCCCCCAGCCTACTATCTTTGTTTCTGTGTCTCTGTTTCTTCCTCTCCCTGCTCCTGCCTACTAGTTTTTTCTATCTTTTTTCTTTTTACATATATTTTTTAAAAGCAATGTTTTTCTCTTACTATCAGCTCCAGTTTTTATCTTATGAATTATCGCTCTGGTCCTCCCACCCAGGCAGAAGAGGCCATGTCTTTAGAGAACAGTTCTGCATGGGTCCTGTGAAATAGGTATTTCACAGCACAAGAGAAATGAAGATTTTCTACTGATACTTCAACTTCCTGCAAAGCAGTTAGCGTAGGGAGCATCCCCCACATCCAGCCTTCTATCACTTTTTCTGTGTTGCTCTTTCTGTCTCTCCTTTCTTCTGTCTTCTCTTTTTTCTGCAATTTTTCCTTTATACTTTTTTTTTTTTTTTACAGTTAAAGTTTTTCTCTTGCTCTCAGGTCCACCTCTTTTCTTGTTAATTATTGCTCTGGTCCTCCCACCCATGCAGAAGAGGCCAGGCCTTCAGTAAAAGTTTCACATGGCTCCTGCCAACTAGGTATTTCAGGTCAGAGGAGAAATGAAGATTTTCTATTGATAATTCAGCCTCCAGCAAAGGAGATAGCTGTAGGAAATGCCTCCCCACCACCAGCATTCTACCTCTGTTTCCTTATCTTTGTTTCTGTCTCTCTCTACTTCTCTGTTCATTTTTTTTCCCTAACTTTTCCTTTTTACACTTTTTAAAGGCAAAGTTTTTCTCCTGGTTTCAGCTCTTCTTTTTTTCTTCGTAATTATCGCTCTGTTCCTCCCACCCACACAATGAGGGCAGGCCTTCAGAAGAAGGTTCCACATGGCTCCTACCAAGTAATTATTTCAGGGAACAGGAGAAATGAAAATTTTCTAATGATAATTCAGCTTCCAGCAAAGGAGCTAGCAGGAGCGAGCTGCCCGTCACCCAGCCATCTATCTCTGTTTCTGTGTCTCTGTTTCTCTTTCTATCCCTGCTTCTGTCTTCCCCTTTTTTTCTATTTTTTTCTTTTCATTTTTTTTAAAGGCAAATTTTTTCTCTTGCTATCAGCCCCACCTTTTATCTTGTGAGTTATCGCTCTGGTCCTCCCACCCAGGCAGAAGAGGTCAGGCCTTCAGAAGGTTTCAAAGGCTCCTGTGAACTAGGTATTTCAGAGCACATTAGAAATGAAGATTTTCTACTGATAATACATCCTCCAGCAAAAGAGGTTGTGTAGTGAGGTGCACCCTACCCCTAGCATACTATCTCTGTTTCTGTGTCTCTGTTTCCATCTCTCCCTCCTTCTGTCTTCATTTTTTATTGTAATTTTTCCTTTTTACATTTTTTTAAAAAACAAATTTTTCTCTTGCTCTAATCACCACCTTTTATCTTGTTAATTATTGCTCTGGTCCTCCCACCCAGGCAAAGAGGCCAGACCTTCAGAAGAAAGTTCTGCATGGTTCCTGTGAATTAGGTATTTCAGGGCACAGGAGAAATTCAGATTTGCTACTGATAATTCAGCCTCCAGCCAAGGAGCTAGTGGTAGGAAGCCACCCACCCCCAGCCTACTATCTCTGTTTCTGTATTTCTGTTTCTACCTTTCCCTGCTTCTACCTTCATTTTATTTATAATTTTTTTCTTTTTACCTTTTTTTTTTCTTTTTGGAGACGTTTCTTCACTATAGGGCGCGTGCACTCGCCAAACAGACAGAGGCACAGAGACCGAAAGTGAGAAATCACCCCCCCAGGGGGAATAGTCATGCCGCAATCCCTTCTCCTCCATTCTCCCTTTGAGATCTTGGGCACACACGCACACGCGCCCGGCGTGAGTTTTAAGCCATCAGGTCCGGGATGTGAACTGCGGTCGACTATGTGGGAGTCCAGTGACATAGCCATTATGCTAACTTCTGGTTCTCCTTTCTACATTTTTTTAAAGGTAAAGTTTATCTCTTGGTCTCAGCTCCACCTTTTATCTTGTTAATTATCACTCTGACCCTCCCACACAGGCAGAAGAGGCCAGTCCTTCAGAAGAAGGTTCCTCATGGTTCCTATGAACTATGGATTTCAGGGCACAGGAGAAATGAGGATTTTCTACTGATTATTCAGCCTCCAGCAAAGGAGCTAGCTGTAGGAAACCCCTCACCACCCCCATCATTCTATCTCTGTTTCTGTGTCTTTGCTTCTTTTTCTCCCTGCTTCTGTATTCCCTTTTCCATATAATTTTTCCTTTATACAGTTTTTTTTCTTTTTTTTTTTTTTAAGGCAATGTTTCTCTCTTGCTCCCAGCTCCTCGTTTTATCTCGTTAATTATTGCTCTGGTCTTCCCACCCAGGCAGAAGAGCCCAGGTCTTCAGAAGAAGGTTATACATGGCTCCTGTGAAATAGGTATTTCGGGACATAGGAGAAATGATGATTTTTTCCACTGATAATTAAGCCTCTTGCTAAGTAGCTAGTGGTAGGGAGTTCCCCTACCCCAAGCCTTCTATCTCTGTTTCTGTGTCTCTGTTTCTGTCTCTCCATGCTTCTCCCATTTTTATTATAATATTGCCTTGTTACATTTTTTGAGGGGTTTTCCCTATAGGGTGCCTGTGCTTGCCAGACAGAGAGAGAGAGAGACATAGAGACAGAAAGTGAGAAATCACCCCCCAGGGGGGATGTTCATGCTGCAATCCCTTCTCCTCCATTATCCTGTCAGGATTTTGGGCACACATGCACACGCGACCAGCATTAGTTCTAAGCCATCATGTCTGGGACGTGAACCGTGGTCGACTACGGGGAAATCCAGCAACATAGCCATTATGCTAACTGCTGGTTCCCCTCTTTTTACATTTTTTTAAAGACAATATTTTTTCTTACTCTCAGCTCCAACTTTTATCTTTTTTATTATCGCTCTGGTGCTCCCACAGAGGCAAAGAGGTCAGGCCTTCAGAAGAAGGTTCCTCCTGGCACCTGTGAACTAGGTATTTCAGTGCACAAGGAAAAAGAAGATTTTCTTCTGATCATTCAGCCTCCAGGAAAGGAGCTAGCGGTAGGGAGCCCCTCCCCAGCCCTAGCCTTATCCCTTTGTTTCTGTGTCTATGTTTCTGTCTCTCCCTGCTTCTGTCTTCCCTTTTATTGTATTTTTTCCTTTTTTACAATTTTTTTAAAAAGGCCAAGTTTTCCTCTTGCTTTCAGCTCCATCGTTTATCTTGTTATTTAGCTCTCTGGTCCTCCCACACAGGCAGAAGAGACCAGGCCTTCAGGAGAAGGTTCCACATGGCACCAGTGAAGTAGGTATTTCAAGGCACGGGAGAAATGAAGATTTTCTACTGATAATTCAACCTATCAGCAAAGGAGCTAGTGGTAGAGAACACCCACACCCCTAGCCTTCTATCTCTGATTCGTTGTCTCTTTTTCTGACTCCCCTTGCTTATGTCTTCATTTTTATTGTAATTTTTCCTTTTAGTGTTTTTTAAATGCAATCTTTTTCTTTTGCCCTCAACTCG
>NW_006203602.1:0-8226 GCF_000334495.1 Tupaia belangeri chinensis | reverse complement strand
CCTGGTCCTCCCCCCCAGCCATACATGGCCAGGCCTTCAGAAGATGATTCCACATGGCTCCTGAGAACTAGGTATTTCAGGGCACAGGAGAAATGAAGATTTTTCTAATGATAATTCAGCCTCCAGCAAAGGAGCTAGCAGTCGGGAGCCCCCGCTAACCCCTAACCATCTATCTCTGTTTCTGTGTTTCTGTTTCTGTCTCTCCATACTTCTTTATTCCCTTTCTTAGTAATTTTTCTTCTTTTTACATTTATTTTAAATGAAGTTTTTCTCTTGGTCTCAATTCCACATTTTACCTTATTATTATTGCTCTGGTCCTCCCACCCATCCAGAAGAGGCCCGGACTTCAGAAGAAGGTTCCACATGGTCCCGCAAGGTAGGTATTTCAGGGCACAAGAGAAATTAAGTATTTTATATTGTTAATTATCGCTCTGATCTTCCCACCCTGGCAAAGAAGCCAGGCTTTCAGAAGAAGGTTCTACATGGATCCTGCAAACTAGGTATTTCCGGGCACAGGAGAAAAGAATATTTTCTATTGATAATTCAGCCTCCAACCATGGAGCTAGCACTAGGGAGCCACCCCACCCACAGCCTTCTATCTCTGTTTCTGTGTCTCTGTTTCTGTCTCTCCCTGCTTCTGTCTTACCATTTTTTTGCAATTTTACCTCTTCACATTTTTTTTAAAGGCAAAGGTTTTCTCTTGCTCTCAGCTCCACCTTTTATCTTGTGGGTTATCACTCTGGTCCTCCCACCCAGGCAGAAGAGGCCATGTCTTTAGTAGAAGGTTCCACATGGATCCTGCTAAGTAAATATTTCAGGGCACAGGAGAAATGAATATTTTTCTACTGGTTATTCAGCCTCCAGCAAAGGAGCTAGTGTTATGTAGCCCTTCCTACCATCAGTTTTCTCTCTCTGTTTCTGTGTCTCTGGTTCTATCTCTCCCTGCCTCTGTCTTCCCTTTTCTTTTAATATTTTAAGCATATTTTAAAGGCAAACTTTCCTCTTGATCCAAGCTCCAACTTTTATCTTGTTAATTATTGCTCTGGTCCTCCCACACAGGCAAAAATGTCTGGCTTTCAGAAGAAGGTTCCACCGGGTGCCTGCGAACTAGGTACTTCAGGTCACAAGAGAAATAAAGATTTTCTATGGATAATTCATCCTCCAACAGATGTGCTTGTGGTAGGGAGCCTTCCTCACCCCCAGACTTCTACCTCTGTTTCTGTGTCTCTCTTTCTGTCTCTCTCTGCTTCTATCTTTCCTTTTTTTTTTTCGTAATTTTTCCTTTTCACATTTCTTTAAAGGCAATGTTTCATGCCGCAATCCCTTCTCCTCCATTCTCCCTTTGAGATCTTGGGCACACACGCACACGCGCCCGGCGTGAGTTTTAAGCCATCAGGTCCGGGATGTGAACTGCGGTCGACTATGTGGGAGTCCAGTGACATAGCCATTATGCTAACTTCTGGTTCTCCTTTCTACATTTTTTTAAAGGTAAAGTTTATCTCTTGGTCTCAGCTCCACCTTTTATCTTGTTAATTATCACTCTGACCCTCCCACACAGGCAGAAGAGGCCAGTCCTTCAGAAGAAGGTTCCTCATGGTTCCTATGAACTATGGATTTCAGGGCACAGGAGAAATGAGGATTTTCTACTGATTATTCAGCCTCCAGCAAAGGAGCTAGCTGTAGGAAACCCCTCACCACCCCCATCATTCTATCTCTGTTTCTGTGTCTTTGCTTCTTTTTCTCCCTGCTTCTGTATTCCCTTTTCCATATAATTTTTCCTTTATACAGTTTTTTTTCTTTTTTTTTTTTTTAAGGCAATGTTTCTCTCTTGCTCCCAGCTCCTCGTTTTATCTCGTTAATTATTGCTCTGGTCTTCCCACCCAGGCAGAAGAGCCCAGGTCTTCAGAAGAAGGTTATACATGGCTCCTGTGAAATAGGTATTTCGGGACATAGGAGAAATGATGATTTTTTCCACTGATAATTAAGCCTCTTGCTAAGTAGCTAGTGGTAGGGAGTTTCCCCTACCCCAAGCCTTCTATCTCTGTTTCTGTGTCTCTGTTTCTGTCTCTCCATGCTTCTCCCATTTTTATTATAATATTGCCTTGTTACATTTTTTGAGGGGTTTTCCCTATAGGGTGCCTGTGCTTGCCAGACAGAGAGAGAGAGAGACATAGAGACAGAAAGTGAGAAATCACCCCCCAGGGGGGATGTTCATGCTGCAATCCCTTCTCCTCCATTATCCTGTCAGGATTTTGGGCACACATGCACACGCGACCAGCATTAGTTCTAAGCCATCATGTCTGGGACGTGAACCGTGGTCGACTACGGGGAAATCCAGCAACATAGCCATTATGCTAACTGCTGGTTCCCCTCTTTTTACATTTTTTTAAAGACAATATTTTTTCTTACTCTCAGCTCCAACTTTTATCTTTTTTATTATCGCTCTGGTGCTCCCACAGAGGCAAAGAGGTCAGGCCTTCAGAAGAAGGTTCCTCCTGGCACCTGTGAACTAGGTATTTCAGTGCACAAGGAAAAAGAAGATTTTCTTCTGATCATTCAGCCTCCAGGAAAGGAGCTAGCGGTAGGGAGCCCCTCCCCAGCCCTAGCCTTATCCCTTTGTTTCTGTGTCTATGTTTCTGTCTCTCCCTGCTTCTGTCTTCCCTTTTATTGTATTTTTTCCTTTTTTACAATTTTTTTAAAAAGGCCAAGTTTTCCTCTTGCTTTCAGCTCCATCGTTTATCTTGTTATTTAGCTCTCTGGTCCTCCCACACAGGCAGAAGAGACCAGGCCTTCAGGAGAAGGTTCCACATGGCACCAGTGAAGTAGGTATTTCAAGGCACGGGAGAAATGAAGATTTTCTACTGATAATTCAACCTATCAGCAAAGGAGCTAGTGGTAGAGAACACCCACACCCCTAGCCTTCTATCTCTGATTCGTTGTCTCTTTTTCTGACTCCCCTTGCTTATGTCTTCATTTTTATTGTAATTTTTCCTTTTAGTGTTTTTTAAATGCAATCTTTTTCTTTTGCCCTCAACTCGACCTTTTATTTTCTTAATTATCGCTCTGGTCCCCCCACCCAGCCATACATGGCCAGGCCTTCAGAAGATGATTCCACATGGCTCCTGAGAACTAGGTATTTCAGGGCACAGGAGAAATGAAGATTTTTCTAATGATAATTCAGCCTCCAGCAAAGGAGCTAGCAGTCGGGAGCCCCCGCTAACCCCTAACCATCTATCTCTGTTTCTGTGTTTCTGTTTCTGTCTCTCCATACTTCTTTATTCCCTTTCTTAGTAATTTTTCTTCTTTTTACATTTATTTTAAATGAAGTTTTTCTCTTGGTCTCAATTCCACATTTTACCTTATTATTATTGCTCTGGTCCTCCCACCCATCCAGAAGAGGCCCGGACTTCAGAAGAAGGTTCCACATGGTCCCGCAAGGTAGGTATTTCAGGGCACAAGAGAAATTAAGTATTTTATATTGTTAATTATCGCTCTGATCTTCCCACCCTGGCAAAGAAGCCAGGCTTTCAGAAGAAGGTTCTACATGGATCCTGCAAACTAGGTATTTCCGGGCACAGGAGAAAAGAATATTTTCTATTGATAATTCAGCCTCCAACCATGGAGCTAGCACTAGGGAGCCACCCCACCCACAGCCTTCTATCTCTGTTTCTGTGTCTCTGTTTCTGTCTCTCCCTGCTTCTGTCTTACCATTTTTTTGCAATTTTACCTCTTCACATTTTTTTTAAAGGCAAAGGTTTTCTCTTGCTCTCAGCTCCACCTTTTATCTTGTGGGTTATCACTCTGGTCCTCCCACCCAGGCAGAAGAGGCCATGTCTTTAGTAGAAGGTTCCACATGGATCCTGCTAAGTAAATATTTCAGGGCACAGGAGAAATGAATATTTTTCTACTGGTTATTCAGCCTCCAACAAAGGAGCTAGTGTTATGTAGCCCTTCCTACCATCAGTTTTCTCTCTCTGTTTCTGTGTCTCTGGTTCTATCTCTCCCTGCCTCTGTCTTCCCTTTTCTTTTAATATTTTAAGCATATTTTAAAGGCAAACTTTCCTCTTGATCCAAGCTCCAACTTTTATCTTGTTAATTATTGCTCTGGTCCTCCCACACAGGCAAAAATGTCTGGCTTTCAGAAGAAGGTTCCACCGGGTGCCTGCGAACTAGGTACTTCAGGTCACAAGAGAAATAAAGATTTTCTATGGATAATTCATCCTCCAACAGATGTGCTTGTGGTAGGGAGCCTTCCTCACCCCCAGACTTCTACCTCTGTTTCTGTGTCTCTCTTTCTGTCTCTCTCTGCTTCTATCTTTCCTTTTTTTTTTTCGTAATTTTTCCTTTTCACATTTCTTTAAAGGCAATGTTTTTCCCTTGCTCTCAGTTGCACCTTTTATCTTTTTAATTATCACTCTGGTCCTCCCACCCTGGCAGAAGTGGCAAGGCCTTCAGAAGAAGGTTCCACATGGCTCTGAGAAGTATGTATTTCATGGCACTGGAGAAATGAAATTTTCTACTGATAAATCAGCCTCCAGCAAAGGAGCTAGCAGTACAGAGCCCTGCCCATCCCAGCCTACTATCTCTGTTTCTGTGTCTCTGTTTCTATCTCTCCATGCTTCTGTCTTCCCTTTTTTTATAATTTTTCCTTTATACATATTTTTAAAACTAAGTTTTTCTCTTGCTCTCAGCTCCCCCTTTTATCTTGTTAATAATTGCGCTGGTCCTCCCACCCAGGGAGAAGAGGCCAGGCATTCAGAAGAAGGTTCCACATGGCACCTACAAACTAGTTATTTCAAGACACAGGAGAAAAGAAGATTTGCTACTGATAATTCAGCCTATAAGCAAAGGAGCTATCGGTAGGGATACCCCTGCCACACCCATAACCTTCTATCTCTGTTTCTGTCTCTCCCTGCTCCTGTCTTCATTTTTTATTGTAATTTTTCCTTTTTACATTTTTTTAAAGGCAAAGTTTTTCTCTTGCTCTCAGGTACACCGTTTATCTTGTTAATTATCGCTCTGCTCCTTCCACACATGGCAAAGAGGCCAGGCCTTCAGAACAAGGTTCTACCTGGATCCTGGGAACTAGGTATTTCAGGGCACAGGAGATATGAAGATTTTCTACTGATAATTTAGCCTCCAGCAAAGGAGCTAGCAGTAGGGGGTTTCCCCTCCCCAGCATTCTATCTCTGTGTCTTTGTTTCTGTGTCTCCCTGCTTCTGTCTTCCCTTTTCTTTGTAACATTTTTTCTTTTTACATTTTTTTAAAGGCAAAGTTGTTCTCTTCCTCTGACGTCCACCATTTATCTTGATCATTATGGCTCTGTTACTCCCACTCAGGCAGAAGAGGCCAGGCTTAAAAAGAGGTTTCCACATGGCTTCTGTGAACTAGGTATTTTAGGGCACAGGAGAAATGAAGATTTTCTACAGATTATGCAGCCTCCTGCAATAAAGCTAGCATTAGGCAGCACTCTTCTTACTTCTAGCCTTTTATCTTTGTTTCTTTGTCTCTGTTTCTGTCTTCTCTGCTTGTCTCTTTATTTTTTATTGCAATGTTTCCTTTTTACATTTTTTGAAAGACAGTTTTTCTCTTGCTCTCAGCTTCACCTTTTTTCTTGTTAATTATCACTCTTTTCCTTACCCCCACACAAAGAAGCCAGGCCTTCAGAAGAAGGTTTCACATGGCTCCTGTGAAACAGGTCTCTGGGCACAGGTGAAATGAAGATTTTCTTGTGATAATTCAGCATTCAGTAAAGTAGCTAGAGGTATGGAGTCACCCACTACCCCCAGCCTTTTGTTTCTGATTCTGTGTCTCTGTTTCTGTCTCTCCCTGCTTCTGTTTTTCCTCTTTTTATGTTATGTTTTTATACTTTTTAAAAAGTTAACATTTTTCTCAGCTCCACCTTTTATCTTGTTCATTATTGCTCTGGTCCTCCCAGCCAGTCAGAAGAGGCCAGGCCTTCAGAAGATGGTTCCACATGGGTCCTGTGAACTAGGTATTTCAGGGCACAGGAAGGAAAAATGTAGATTTTCTACTGATAATTCAGCCTCCAGCAAAGGAGCTAGCGCTAGTTATTCCTCCACACCTCCCCAACTTCTATCTCTGTTTCTGTGTCTCTGTTTCTGTCTCTCCCTGCTTCTGTCTTCCATTTTTTTGGTAATTTTTTCATTTTAAATATTTTTTAAGGCAAAGTTTTTCTCTTGCTCTCAGTTCCACCTTTTATCTTAATTATTGCTCTGGTCCTCTCACCCAGGCAGTAGAGGCTAGACCTTCAGAAGAAAGTCTCACGTGGCTCTGGAGAACTTGGTATTTTTGCTTTCTGATTTTTTTTTTAAAGAAAAATAGTAATTACATTTTTTTCATTTTTCAGTCTTCTTTTTAATCTTTTTGTTGTTGTTTCTCTCTCTCTTTTTCATTTTCCTTTTTTCTTTGTTCTCCATACTATGATATCCATTTAATGTGCTTTTAGACAGATCTAAGAGCACTGTAGTTAAACATCCAAATACTGATAGGGTTAAAATATTTCTCAATATCTACTGAATCTGCTGCACCAGCAATCACAACAGAATGGCAAAGAGATTCTAGCTCACCTCTGTCTGCTTGTTCCTGAACATTTAGACTGAACTTCAAGAATTTGAATTAAACACACCATCCATCAGATGACAAGAAATCACTGTTGGATCACAAGAAATATGGGAAAACGAGAAAATACCTCTCCTCCAAGGGAAAAGAGTAACTCTTCTTCATCCACAAGCAGTTCAGTGAAAATCATGGGAATTTCTGATTAGGAATTTTTAGCATTCATAATGTCGAAGCTAACAGAGATGGAAGAGAACAGAGATAATGAACTGCTAAAGAGAAAGGAGAAAGAAGTTGACGAGTTCCAGGAGATGATGAAATTCTTGCAAGATCTAAAAGAGGAATTACACGCCTTACAAAGGACTCAAACGGAACTGTTAGAGATGAAATTTATAATACAGGGAGTCAAAATCTCCCTTGAAAGTATTAAAAGCAGACTAGATCATTCAGAAAATAGAATCTCAGTTGTAAAAGAGAAAATGGCTGGCCTAGAAAAATCCACCATGAAGACAGAGAAAATGTCCCCAAAATTTGAGAATAATATGCGAGAAGTACTAGATACCACCAAACGTCAGAACACCCAGATAAGTGGCATTCCAGAAGGTGAAGAGACCCATAAGGGCATTGATAATCTATTCCAAGAAATCCTGCAAGAAAACTTTCCAAACCTAGAGAGGCATTCAGAGATCCAATCCCAAGAAATACAAAGGTCCCCAAATAGAATCAACCCATGAAAATCTTCTCCAAGACACTTCATAGCCAGGTTGATCAAAACCACAGACAAAGACAAGATACTAAGATTGGAAAGCAGAAAACATCAAGTTACCTACAAAGGATATCCCATCAGGCTAACAGCAGATCTCTCATTAGAAACAATGTGAGTGAGGAAAGAATGGGAAAATATATTCAAAGTGTTAAGAGAGAAGCAATTTCAGCCAAGAATACTGTACCCGGCAAGATTATCTTGCAGCTGGGAAGGAAAGACAAGAACATTCTCAGATAAACAAAACCTGAAAGAATCTACCAGCACCAGACCAGATCTTCAAGAAGTTCTCAAGGGTGTGCTATGTCAGGAAAATTAAATACAGACACACGGAAATAAGAGTTCAAAAATTAAGAAAGTGGCCAACTTAATCATGGGGACAAGTCTGGAGTTGAATATTATATCCCAGAATTTAATCAGGAAAATTGTAACAGGACAGAAGATACAAATACATGAGATTGATAGGTTCATGCACCTATCATTTGAACGGAATCCTAACCTGCTTGCTGGCTTTAAGCAAAGTTCCTTGGCATTTCTTTGATTTAAGTTAAAACTGGTTTTCTTAACAGTAACGAGTGAACTCACCATTGAAATTAGTTGTATTATGTAAGAAATTGTGTGATCTACAGTACCATGTGGTTGGAAAAGGAATGGAAGACAATTAGAGACACCAGAGATAGCGTGAGAAGAGGACAGAAAAGGACAGAGGGTCAGAAAGAGAAGTAAAAATAATTCTAGGAACTAGAAATGGAAAAATTTTTATAATATGCATGATTAAGTCACTATGCAGTTATGTAATGGATGGATGGGAAATCACATTTTGTATGTTGTGATGCAGCTTAGGAAAAGAATATAATTAAGTTACAAAAAATAAGTTTCAGGAA
>NW_006203601.1:297-1578 GCF_000334495.1 Tupaia belangeri chinensis | reverse complement strand
TAAACAAGTAGAAGGATGGGTGTGGGATTGAACTCAGTTCACATATCTTAAATCACTAGAGGATTAGTTGATATTGTCGAATACAAAGACCAAAGAGCATTGCTACCTTTGTTACTTCTTGCTTCTTACTTCTTGCAAGAGAAGTGCTGGAGAATATGGAGGAAGAGCTTGGAAGTTGTCTTTATTTTTTTTCAATTGCCAGCAGGCATGTGCACTCACCAGAGAGAGACAGAGAGAAGTGGGTAGGAAAAAAGAATCCCCCAGTGGGGCATAGCCATGCTGCAATCCCCCCTCCTCCATTTCTCCACCCTGTCAGGATTTTGGTTATGCACACACATGTGCCTGGCATGTTTACCAAGTTGCCAGGAGCAGGACTAGAACCACACAGTCAGTCATATGGGCTCTAGCTTTCTCAACCCCCAGGTAATCAGACCAGCCCTGGAAGTGGCATATTAAGTTAGCTCTTAGAGTTTACAACAATATATTTTCAAAGACTGGTCATTAAGCTAAAAGCAAAAGATTTAATTATTGATATTGTTCTTTCTCTGGTGTGTAAGCTTCTAGAATTTAAAAGTTGTCATTGGTTGAAGAACTAAAATTAGTTCTAAGATTGTCAAAAGGCAAGAATGGAGCCAGGAGGTGGTGTGGTGGTTAAGGCACTAGATTCCACATGGCTGATTGCCTAGTTCAAGTCCCGGACCCTTGAAAAAATATCTAAGTTCATGTATGTGCCCAAATTCCAAGAAGAGAATGGAGAATGGATTATGGTGAGGCCATTCTCCCTGGTAGGTGCTTTCTTTCTTTTCCTCTGTCTGTCTCTCTCTCTCTCTGGTGAACATACATGCCCTACAGGGAAAAAACAACTTTTTAAAAGTGAGGGTGGAGCCAGGGAGGAAGGCAGGAATAAGTGTGTCATACCCTTTTTTTTCTCCAGTGAGGTCTAGAACTCTTCCAGAGAACATTTATTATTTGGTGATGTCTTCAAATTAAGTAGTTTTTTTAGACAGGCTTTAGTGTGGTTTTCTAATTCTTATGAGTCTACATACACTTTTAGGGTTTTGCTGTTTTACCTAACCAACTCAATCTAGACAAAAAAAAAAAATCACTAGCTCCCTCCATAAATGTATTTCTCCCAAGGTCCCATTTGAGACCACAGCCCATCTGTACCGTTTTTCAATCTAGAAACCTGGGAGTCACCTCTGACTTTTGCCCCAACATATAACCACCACACATTATAATTCATACTTGTTCTCAAATATATCCTCTACTGGCCCAGCTACA
>NW_006203601.1:0-282 GCF_000334495.1 Tupaia belangeri chinensis | reverse complement strand
CCCAGCGACAGTGACAAAAGCCGGAAGCCATTGCTCAGGACACATGGGAGGCTCAGGTTCAATTCCCAACCCAGCTTAAAACAGGTCACATGCTTCCTGTGTGCCTGTGATCCTGGCTAACTAGAGGCAAGGGCTGGAGGGTAATGACATGATGAGATCTTGTCAAAATCTCTCTCTCCCACGTATTCTATTAAAAAAAAATGTGTGTGTGTGTGTCTGTGTGTGTGTGTGTATAAAATATGCATTAATGTGTATGTATGTGGGCACCAGTAATAGGCGTAA
>NW_006203600.1:42562-45965 GCF_000334495.1 Tupaia belangeri chinensis | reverse complement strand
ATAGGAGCAAGTGTGTTTCCTTTCTGATGTAAAATGGTGACAGCCAAAGTCTCTCTTCAATTGTGTTTAGTAATATAGCCCAAGAAAAAGTATTCTCTTCAGGTGTAGAAAGAAATGTATCTCCTTCTTCGCAGGTGGTTCAGTGAAATGGAGGATTCTAGAGAGTCTTAAAATGCTAGAATGTTTCAGATTGTAATTCTAGACCTATCTAGACAGCCAGGGGTGGTGTAGATAAAGGAAGTGAGGACTGAATAAGTGGGAAGAAAATAATACGTAGAATAAAGAAAAAGTCGCGTGCCGCGGTGGTGCACGATTTCACCAGGGGTCCAAAGATGGGAGTGTGGTGTGGTAGAACTGAGGGTGTTCCTATGTGTTAATCAGAAGAGAGTAATTTACAAATGAAAGACGTGGGTAAGGGGACAGAAAGAGAAAGGGAGAAAAAAAAAAAGAAAAAAAATGTGTACTGCCAGGAGCTGTACCCCAGCCAGGGTGGGTGCACAGGAAGGCGACACAATGAATTATTAGAGGTTGTAAGAGAAAGGAGAGTTAGGGTCCGCGTATCATGAGTGTGGTCCTCATAACTGGAGGGAAGTGGCTGTCCTGTGGTTGAAGGAGAATCTGTAACTTGAATTATAGGGGAAAGAGCAACTCAAAATGGAAGAGGCTTAACACCATAGGCTGAGAAGCAAAGGGGGAGTGATTCCATGGAAGCTGAAAAGTTAAAGGGAGTTGAGACGCAAGGCTGTTTATATCCAAGAGGATCTCCCCCCATTAGTTTAGAATGATTAGTGGTTACGATTATTTCATAACCATCCTAAGCAAATTTACGAGGGTAAGGTGTAGTGGGTTTAGATGGGGGAGGAGGGTAAGGGATAGGGTTTTAATAATGTAAAAGTCAGTACCGAAGCAGGAAAAGCAGGTTAATCTTTTTTTAGGGTAGGTTTTGTCTCTACCTAAACATAATAGAATTTTAATGGTCTTTATAGCTTAGGGCAAGGGGTCTGGCTGATGATTATATTTCTAAGAAACATAAAGACAATAGGAATGTTAATTACTATTTACTCTTAAGCATAGAGGAGAAGTCAAGTTTTTAGTCACAGGAATCTAAGAGTTTATAATGGAGGTACTTGTTTAAGATGGAGTCGCTCCTGCTTCATTCCCCACTTCTCTTGGAGGTGCTCCTCTATGATGGGGTCATGTCTGGTATACTTGGGCTTTAGGTCTAGAGGCAATTAACATTTAATATTTAAAGGCCTTTATTTTGTGGGAGACAAATTGGATAAGAAAACTGAGTAAATTAGAGCAAAAAACAAAATTAGAAGCATGGTGAATAGAATACTTAAAACGGGAGCAAGGACCAACGAGCCTACTGGTACCAGAGGCCACTCTAAGCGTCTCATGACTCAGCAGCAGCCTGTCCTTTCTCCGACTATCTGGTAATGGAACTGCTGAGCCATGCTCTTGACAATGTCTGCCTTGCAATTAGCCTCTGGAGTGACTAGAGCAGGACTGTCACTTTTTGGTTTTTGAAGCACTATTAGAAAGGACTCTCCTGGTCTATCCTTATAGACCAAGGCCCTTGTGAGAACAGTTTACTTGGCTTTGGTGTGACAGACTCACAGGCTAACTTTACAACTATGTGAGGCCCCATCTGGACTAGTTGGAGGGTTTTTTTCTTTTAGTTGCTTTACAGTATGTAATATTTAAAGATAGCAAAACCAGCTCCAGAACACTAACTTGATTAATTCTTTCTTAGACTTTTGTAACATAACTCAAACATTCAACAACATGCTTTATATCCTCTAGTTTTTGTCCTCTTCCTCTCTTGTTTTGATATAGCCATTTTATTTTCAGACAAAAACTCACTACACAAAATTCCTTTTTTATAAAAACCTTTTTTTAACCTTTTCTACTAAAAATATGTTTTTTATAATCATAACCCTTGTTTTAGTTTTTATTTATTTTATTTTATTTTGTTAGATATTTACTATGTAAAATGTAACATATAACACATAAATACTAGCTGTTTTGTTAAACTAACTATATTAAGATAAACATGATGTTTGATTAATATAAACTTAGACAAAATATATGTTGGAGATTGTGAAGGCTTTTACTTGTTAATATTTTTTTTTGAAGCCAGCTTATTTACTAAAGTTATTTGAACTTGAGAAACATTTAGACAAATTTTTATGAGTGCTCTTTTTATAAACTAAATTGAATAGAATACTTTAAGGCCTGTTTTTATACAGACATACAACAGATAGTATGTAAAATGACATAGTACTTGCATAGACACACACACACACACACACCAGAGTTACAAGAGACAATTTTGGGGGTTATTGTGACATTGATACTTTTTTGAGTAATTTCTTTTTTTTTTTTTTTGAAATTTTTAATTATATACTTAAGGATGGTAGAAAACAATAGGAAACTCTTGCAGTGGCCAATTGTTGTGATAATCAGCAGCAGCCTCTTTTAATTTTTTTTGGTCAGAAGGACTTAGGTTTCTAAAATGATGTGAGCTGACTTTTACTGACCTGAATACTTTTTTGTTTTAAAGTACGTTTCAGGATGTCCATACATAAAATTCTATTCTTAGATGTAGCATTACCCATGATTGCTTATACCTAGGCACTAATTAATTTTGTATGGTCTTGATTTTTAGGTACAGCACTGCCCCACTAGATTGCAATTACCTAGGCACTTAAAGCATCTCTACGGTTTTGATTCTTAGGTACAGTAATGCCCCTGGCTGCCTGTACCTAGGCAATAAAACATCTCTACGGTTCATCTCTACGGTTCTGATTCTTAGGTACAGTAATGCCCCTGGCTGCCTGTACCTAGGCACTAAAGCATCTCTAGTTCTGGCCTTCCTCCTAATCCCCTCTACCCGACCTTATCTTATACCGGGGGCGTCTATGTAGGAGGAAGGGTGTTCACCCTTGTCTACTCACCTCCCTGTCTGAGTTTCATGACGTTGGGTATGTCGAGTCTTACAGGTCAAGCCACGTTGGGCGCCATTCTGATTTGGACGCACCATGTTGGGCACCAATCTGCTTTGGATGCCCCACGTTGGGCGCCAATCTGCTGGGAGCCGTACCCCAGCCAGGGTGGGTGAACAGGAAGGCGACGCAGGTGAACAGGAATCAGACTAAGAACCTCATGCCCTTTAGTATGTTCTTAGCCGGCTACAGCCAGAGTAAACTCCGGACTGCAGCCCTGATGGCCAGAAGTCATGCGTATTTATTATGGAAGGAGTTTTACAGCAGTGGGATGGGTGAGGGGAAGTAAGTGAAACATTTTGCTCTAAAAGGTAAGGCATTCAAAGTATAGGAACAATAATCATAAAACATGACGTCTGTTTTGTTTAGGTATAAACAGTCATAATTTTTAGAAC
>NW_006203600.1:38645-42057 GCF_000334495.1 Tupaia belangeri chinensis | reverse complement strand
ATTCCTGCTTCCATCCCTCCCCTGATTCTCCTTTCTCCCTGTTCTGGACACTGGGCCCCACAGAAAGCAGATCCACTTGCTGTCACACGATCCCCCTGCTGCAGTCCCCTGGCCTTTGCACTAGTTCCTTCCTCGGCCTCACAGGGATCATCTTCCAGCTACTCGTGTCCCCCAGTATCCCTTCCTCTTGTCATTCCACAGCAAAGTCATAACTGAAAACAGGTGCCCAGAACCCTAGAAACATCTTTGGCATCTTCCTCCAAGGAACTTATCCCAAGGACACAGTTCAGAAGGAAAATGCCAAAGGCAACACAGCACTGTTCATCATGATAATATCACACATGTGTGCACACACACATGTGCACACACACAGATATATATACATATATATATATGTATATATATATATATGTTTTTTTGAACCCCAAGTCTGACCCTCTGCTCTTTCCCACCCTCTTATTACACTATCTCTCTGGTTCTTGTCAGCTTCTTTCTCCTGGGCCCAGATGCCACGTGGAATCGGTCTTCAGTTTGGCAGGGTAAGCACTAAGCACCCAAGGTATTGGAAGCCCAAGGACCCTGGGTAGCACCACAGGAAAGTGCTGGTGGGACCAGGCCTGGAGCTGAATCCCGGCCCCTGCTGGGAGCTAGAAGCCCTCCCATCTGTCAGCTGAACCAGGAGCTGATGGCAGAGCCTGTAATTCCCGCTGCGTGTGGCCATTTTGGTCTCCTGTCACCGCCATCTGTGTGTCCAGGACTTGCAGCTCCACGCGCTCTGGAGAGGGCGGAAGGAGGGAGGAAAACTGTAATGAGCAGTGATGGCAGAAAACCGCGTTCCACTTCCCCAGGACCTCTCCCTCCTCAGTGGCTCCAGATCAGATTCCGCCTTCTCTGAATACATGAGTCCCCACTCTTTCTCCCTCTGGACCCCTTTCCCAGCCCTTGAGAGTCTCCTGCTGAGATTCCCACACCCTCCCCTGCCCCTATGTCCAGCACCTACTCCATGGGGAATGGAAGGTCCCAGGAATAAAGGAAGACCTGGGAGCGGAGACCCAGTGTCTCCTCCTTCTGCTCCTGTGACAGTGGGAGCTGCCCCAAGACAGGTACCAGCTACTTGCTTGTCCAGGCCGAGGTGGGCCACACAGTCTCTCCTCCCTCTGTGGGTTCCCAGACCCCCTCCCTGTACAGGCAGCTACACATAGGGTGGCCCTGCCACGCAGGCTCTGCCCTCCTGTCCCTCAGCCTTCCTCCCTCCCAGCCCTGGGCCAGCAGCTCCCACCTGGAAAGCCCATCGGGAAACCCAGGGGGACCGGCAGGCCCAGCCCAGGAGGACACGGCTGCCCCAGGGCCTGCACCTGACTGAGCCTGGAGCTCCCCATGCCCGAGGCCTTCCCTGACCTCTGCCCCTGTCAGCCTCTCATTGCACCTGGGCCGTCCTCGCTCCTGCCCACTCCACCTGCCCCTGGAAGCTCAGCTCTGCCCCAGGGGCTGCTCAGCTGAGGCTGCCATGGCCGTCCTGCCCCATCCCAGCAGGGATCCTACCCAGCCTCTGCCCTCCCAGCCTGGAGGGCTCAAGGCAGAGAAGGGGCTTCTCAGGATCCCCCAGCCTGGGCCGTGTCTGCACCCCGGGGCTGCCACTGCCACACACCATCATGTCCCTCCTGGAACCTCCTAGAGAGGAGCTCCACATTAGGGCTCCTTTCCATGAAATGTGCTTTACAGCAGGATTGGAGGGAACCCTATTAAAGTGACCCAGCTGAAACAAGGACATTTTTATCAGAAGTCACAATATAATGTATGGACCAGTAATGTCCCGGCCCGCGGGACAGTAGAACAGGTTTCCTGAGGGAAGGAGTGAGAGACGGGATGAACGGCGCACTATCACAGCATGGAGACGACACAGTGTTCCGGGTCATCCGGAGATGACGCAATGTCGCCACAGCTCAGGGTCGTCCAGAGATGGCACGGTGTCGCAACTCAGGGTCATCTGGCGATTATGGGCCAGAGATCGTGCTTATATACACATTGGTGGGCCGTGATTGGTTGAATGAAGGATAGCAAAAGGTAGGTTATGATTGGTTGCTTTGTGGACCAATCATGAGGTGCCTGGATATGCAAATCTGAGGGATTCTAAGCTCACCAATTTGCTATGGGAAGTGGCCAATCAGAGTGTGGTGTCGAAGGTGAGGTTTTTGAAAGGGAGCCAATTGTGGCTTTTTGTAATTGTTTGCTCTCTGAGCCTAAGATGGCAATAGTAAGAGACTCATGAAAATGGCCTCGGAAGACTTGCTGGTGCACAGCCTCCCACACAATAAATGGTGTGGAGGTTAGTCTGGCTGAACCCCAAATGGCCAACTACATGGTTTGAGTCTCAGATCTGGCAGCTGAAGTACACGCCAGGCACATGTGTGTGTGCGCCCAAAATCCTGAGAGGAGAATGGAGGAGAAGGGACAGTGTGGCCAACCCCCGGGGGAGTGTTTCTCACTTTCCCTCTATCCCTCAGTCCCTCCTCCACACCTGTACACACACCATAGCAAAAAGTGAAAGAAAAAATATTAAGTAGGAGTTTTGAGAAATGAGCACAGATGGCACCCCTCTTTTCTGGCCAACATCCCAGTGACATCAAAGCAAGTGAGATCCAGCCTCGGAGACAAGAGCCCTGTGAGGAAGGCCAGGCCCACACCCAGACTGAAGACGCTGGGATCCAATAAATGAGGAGTCGGGGGTGGCCTGGGCGTCACAGGGACCAGGGGCCTGAGAGATGGCCGTACAAGAGGGACCTCTATCTGGGCCTGAATGAAACAGGGGAGTCATGGGGACACACAAGAGCCCCTGCCCACAGTCATCTGGCTTGGGAGGCCCTGGAGGGCAGACCTCAGGGCCATAAGAAAGTGTGCTTCATCAGGTAGGTAGATAATAATTAATTAAGTAAGTAAATAATTAAGGTACGTCCCACAGGGAAGCAGCACTGGCTTCTCAGTAAGGCACCACAGTCAGGGCAGGAATGATCCCCCAGTGCCCCTGAGTGGGGCCACACAGATGGGGCCCTGGCTGAAGGGCAAGTGACCAACCCCCAGGCTTGTGTCCTGGGGGGGCTGGACAAGGACCACCCAGAGGCAGGACACCAACAGTGACTGACAAAGGGCTGGGGCCACCCCCTGAAAGGACCAGGGGACACCTGCTTGGTATGCTCCCATGTGACAGATGTTGGAGAGAGCAGGGCAGGAGTGACAGAGGGAGCTGCCGGGGTCCAGCCTTGGCGTGGGTGGGTTATCTCAACGAAGGCGGCGAAGGTGAACAGAAGACAGAGGCCTCGATGCCTTTCATGCACGTCCTATGCCGGACACCCCTCAGAGATCGCTCTCTGAGGAGTGACGACTGCTAGGAATCATCGTGCGTTTTTATTGAAAA
>NW_006203600.1:37496-38212 GCF_000334495.1 Tupaia belangeri chinensis | reverse complement strand
AAAGAACTTCAGCCCACCCTCTATTGTGACCACAGAGGTAAAGCATTGTAATTAATAGTAAGTAATCAGAGCAAAAGGGAGCTGTCGGTTGGGGGACTTCCTAGAAGATTTTATCATATACTCAAGATATATAGGAGAGCTATACAATTCTTTTATAGTAGTAAATTGGGGAGTCAGAGGGGGGTCGCTTCCCAGTGAGGCTGCCTCAATTCTCTGGAGCAAATAGCAAGCAGCCTTCCTGACATGCTAACTGACCCAAGCTTTGTTCCAAGGTCGGGGGGTGCACAACAGTAGCCTTGCCAATGTGTTAATCCGACCGAAAGCGGAACTCAAAGGTCAGGGGGCTCAGACAGATCCTGGGGCCTCACTGGGTCGGACTCCTCCAGGGAGCAGCTCAGGGTCAGACCCTGGAGGAGGCGCAGGAGGGGCTGCACAGGGACAGCAGGTGGCCTATGCTCTAGAACCCTCTCTGGGCCTCAGGGGCCTGTCCCAGGCAGGGGCTCTGGGCCATTTCTGCTCTGCAGTTGGAGGCTGGAGGCTGTCTCCCCAGGAGCTGAGAGACCAGGGAGGAGGGCAGACAGGAAGGGCCTAGAGCATCTCCTCGTGGGGCCTGCTCTCTAGTTTCCCGGCCTGTGTCCCCATCCCAGCCACGTGCACTAACTGCCCCCTCTAGACCAGAACAGTCCAGGCCCCCAGCCCTCAGCACTGATCCCCAA
>NW_006203600.1:33748-35308 GCF_000334495.1 Tupaia belangeri chinensis | reverse complement strand
GCCGCTGTCCTGACCCCCTGAGGAAGGCCCCAGGCAGGGCGGCCGGGCTCCCTGGTTGGAAAGTCAAGAAACAGGTTGGGGCAAGGGAGGCACAGGGGGAGCAGGAGGCCAGAGGTGGAAGGATGTTCTCACCAGAGCAGAGGGAGGAGTAAGAGGGCCCAGGGCCCCAGGGTCCTGTGACCAGAGTGACTGTGGTGCAGAGCAGGTCGGGGAGAGACGGGGAGCAAGGGCCGCTGCCCCTGGGAGGGCTCCTCGGGACAACGTGGGACAAGACAGAGGTGGCAGGTGTGGCAGTGAGTGGGAAACGTGACCAGGTTGTGAACTCAGAGACATTTAGAGGATCCCGAGGACGGAAATGGGCTCCCCATAGGTCAAAATGAAGAGTGTTATGGCCAGGTGCCAGGTGGGGAGGTGGACAGACCTTGAGCACACAGTGGGCGGGGGTCCCAAAGAGACGGTATGTCTTTTCAACAAATGGTGCTTGGTGGGGGGGTGGCCATGGCATTGTGGTTAAGGGAACCCAAACCACTAACTGTGGTTCAAGTCCTGATACTGACAGCTTGAAAAACATGCTGGCCCATGGTGTGCGAGCCCCAAATCCTGACAGGATAGAGAAATGGAGGCGGAATTGTGACATGACAACACCCGTTTGGGGTGTCTTTCCACCACCATGCCTCCCCCACCAGTGATGTGCACAAGTACTCGTAGGCAATTAAAATTGAAATTAATTGTCCAGGGCCAGCAGGTAGTGAGGTGGTTAAGGGCAGAGGACTTCCACATGGTCGACGGCAGTTCAAGTCCCAGACCTGTTGGTTTGCTTTCTCACTTTCTCTCTCTCTCTCTCTCTCCCCACTCTCTGGTCAAGTTAAATAATAGATAAATAAATAAAGTTAAATAAAATAATTTAAAAAAAATTAATTGTGCAAGTGGTGCTGAGAAAACTGTAGATCCACATTGAATAAAAGTAAACTAAATTGGACCCTTAGCTTACACCACAGAAAAAAGTTAACATGGGGGCCGGCTCCACGTTAACTCCGTGGGGCAATGATAACAGCTGCTCAGCAGATGTCAGATCCCACACGGCAACCAGGGTTCAAATCGTTGCCCTAGGACGTGCGAAACATGCCGGAGACCTGGGTGAGCCCTAGAGCTGAGGACAGGAGGAGTGACAGGAAGATTCTCCCTGTGGAGAAGGCTCATCTCAACCTCTCCCACCTTCCCACTCATTCTCCTGCATGCACAAGCTATATCATGAAGAAAGAAAAAATGTAATTATTTGAAAATGGATTAAATTCTAAAACTTAAGAACTAAAACTTTAAGTTAAAAATATTGGTGATAGTCTTCATGACAAGGCATTTGATGTTTTCATTAGTATAATTCTAAAAGCACAGAGAACAAAGAAAAAAATGGTAGATTAAAACCCTGTAACTGACAAACAGAAACCACACAGTGGTACCGTGTAAAATGGAATACTCTGCCAGGCAATGTCACGTGGGAAGATTCCAGGGTCAAGTCTGGACAGCCCCCTGAGTGTGGCTGGGCAAGGCCTGGCTCGGCGC
>NW_006203600.1:31556-32563 GCF_000334495.1 Tupaia belangeri chinensis | reverse complement strand
AAGGCACTGGACTCCCACATGGCCAACCATGGTTTGAGACCTGGACCTGGTGGCTTGCTTTCTCACTATCTGTGTGTGTGTGTGTGTGTGTGTGTGTGTGTGTGTGTGTCTCTCTCTGGTCAAATTGAATAATAATAACAAATAAAAATTTAAAAATAGAAATAGCTGTAAAATGAAAAATATACCACCCATATAGTGAAAGGTAACCACAAAATGGCAGAAAATGTTTACTAATCATGCTTTTTCTTTTCAGAGAGATTTTTGCTAGAGGGTGCATGTGCTCGCTGGAAAAAAAGAAACAGGGAGGCAGAAAGTGAGAAATCACCCCCCAGGGTGGTTGGCGACACCACATTCGCTTCTCCTCCATTCTCCTCTCTGGATCTTGGGCACGCATGTACATGTGCCTGGTGTGAGTTTTAAGTCGCTGGGTCCAGGACTCGAACTGCAGTTGACTCGTGGGAGTCCAGTGACATAACCATTATGTCATCTGCTGGTCCCCTAACCATGCTTCTTATAAGAGGTTAATTTCCAGAATATTTTTAAATGTCTATAATTCAAAACAACAAAGCATTTAACCATTCAAAAATGAGCACAGGTCTTGACTAGCCAATCCCCGCACCCACCCACTGTATATATATTGCAATAGGCAGGTAGCTGGTCATGAGCGGCAGCCCTAAGAGAGTAGCAGAAGGACACACGTCACATCAATCACAGTTTATCAGGAGTTACAACCAGGCCCGCCATGAGATGCCCTCTTCCCACCCAGCTCCTGGCGCCGGGTAGGTGGGCAAATCCCATTTTCCTTCCTTGGTACCTGAGGAAGACACAGAGATGATTGCAAATTTCCCTCTTGTCGTTCCTCATAAAGACCCAAGCAGACATTTTGGTCTGACTGTGCCTAGGGACAGGTCTCTAATTTTAGTGATCTGGACCCAAGAAAAAAAGGTTTCACACAACTCAACACTCTCATCTAATAACACACACACACACACACACACACACACACA
>NW_006203600.1:27255-31431 GCF_000334495.1 Tupaia belangeri chinensis | reverse complement strand
GCCATAGAGGACGGTATGGCGGTTCCTGCAAAACTTGAGCCCAGAATGACCTGGATGCGGCTATTCTTCTGGGCGTACACCCCAAAGAACTGGGGGGAGGAGGTGAGAGGGGTCTGCACACCCACACTCCCAGCACTGGCACGACAGCCAACCACAGCCATGAGCGCGTCCCTCACTGACAAGTGGACCCTGACATGTGCATGGACATGGCCTACATGCTATTCATCACCCGAGAGAGACTTCTGACACGCCGCCTCAGGAAGGAGCCTTAACACTGTGAGGCGCGAACACGCAGAAAACACGCAGGAGCAGGACGAGACCCCATCTCTAAGATAAGGGGGGGTAGACAAGTGCACAGAGACAGGAGGTGGGACGCTGGTGACCGGGCATGGAGGACGGAGGACCAGGGACTCGCTGTGTGGTGGGTGCAGTTCCGAGTGGCACAAACGTGTGAATGTGCTACCTGGGTAAGATGGGGACATGTATGTTCTGTGTATTTGACCAAAACGGGAACATGTATGTTCTGTGTATTCGACCAAAATGACACAGCAGTAACAAGCATCAGTCCCCTGTAGTGGGATAATGTAGAAGGGGGGAGGGGTGCGGGCCTGAGAGGACAGAGCAGGCAGATGGGAGTCACTGCTGGGAAGGGCCTGCAGAGGGCAGCAGCGCTCCGGGGAGCAGGTCACACCCCAAGGCAGGGAGAGTGTCAGAAACCAGCAGAGGAGGAAAGGGGGCTGGGAGACGGTGCCCAGCTGGGGAAGAGCAGAGCCTGCCTAGGGCGAAATGAACGGAGGTGAGAGCACTGAGGTCAGGAACCAGGAGAGGAGGGTGAGGCTGAAGGAACCGTTGGACTGAGAGTCTTTTCTGGGTCTGGACAGATGGGAGATGGGAAGTGTGAGATGAATGTCCACGGCAAGGATTGAGCAGTGGGGTGAGCATGGGGCAGGGGTGGCCTGGGAGACCCTGCAGTACCCTGAGGACAGGAGAGGAGGGGGGCTCCAGGTGAGGACAGAGGGGAGACTTGTGAGAGTGAGAGCTCAGGAAGGAACCAGTGCAGATGGGCAGGGGTGCAGCAGGGCCAGGTGCCTTAGGTGGAGGGGCAGAGAGACCAGGAGGGGTGGAGCACCACCTGAGGGTCACAGGGGGCACTGCAGCAGGGTGGGGCTGGTAAGGCAGGACCAAGAGCAGGAGCCTGCCCTGGAGAGGGAGGAGGGGGGGCCCAGAAGGAGGCCTGGGGGGCCTGCTCTGTTCTCAGCTGCACCAAGGCCTCCCCTTGTGGAGGGCCAGAGGGGAGTGGGGGCAGGGAGAGGACCCTGGGCACCACCAGAAAGTTAGGGTGAGGGAAAGCTGGGGGGAGGGCGGGGTGACATGGGGTAGCCTGGGGAGGGCTCCTTATAGACACACAGGGGGAGGCAGGGACCTGGATGGGGCAGGGAGGGGATGAGGGTGAGGACACCCTAGGAGTGGATCAGAGAAGTGTAGACAGGAGGGGCCAGCCGGGAGGGGAGGTTCTAGGGCCGCCTGAGAGTTGTGCAGGGGGCCAGCCAGGAGAGAGCCCCGCGTGGGAGCAGGGCACACTGAGAGCCAGTAACGTTCATTTTAGGGTGGAGGTGCAGGGCAGGAGGCCCAGGGGAGGCTCAGGGGAAATGAGAGAAGTCAGGGGAACTTCCAGGCCAAGCCTTCCTACTTCATAATCTAACCCCCCACCCCCCAGTGTGAGTCAGGAGCCCCTTCCCACAGCAGCAGGTGGTGCTGAGCTCTCCATGCCAGCCCTCCAACAGGGTCAGGGATAGGCAGGCCCCTCACTGCACGTACTGAGGGCCCAGGATTGACCTGAGACCAAGCTGCTGCCCAGGGAAAGGACTGGGCTTGGCCCTTAGGGATCCCCACACGCCGGCAGGAGGTGTCCCTGGGCACAGCCCTCCAAGGGCCCTTGGAGGTCCTCCAGAGGGACCACGGACAGGCACCCCTGAGCTCAGGGGTGTCAGAAGGGCAGAGATGCCTTCCCTCCCAAAAAAGGAAGAACCAAAGGCCAGGCAAGAACAAGATATAAAGCCAAGGGGCCAGAAAATGCACAAGTGGTGGGCGAGGGGACCTCAGGGGAATGAAAAGGACTGGAAAAGCCCGTTAAGGCTGGGCCCGCCAGCCTGGCTCTCTCCTCTGCCCGGTCCTGGGCTCACGGTGCACCCGTGCACCCGGAGAGCTGCATTCCCGGGGCTGATCTAACCCTAGCGGGGACTAGACAAAGCCGGGAGAAGGAGTGACTGGGAGGATGGGGTGAGGGACTGAAACTGAGGGACGCTTCCTGTTGAGGTGTCCCAGCAGTTGGCGAAACCCTCACCCCTCACCTGAGCCCACAGCCCCGCCCCGGGGACACGCTTCACGAACCCCCCCCGCCCCTGGAACCGCCCCGGGCACCTGCCCTAGCCCTCACCGACCACAGACTGCACTCACCCGCGGAGGAAGAGGAGCGCCTTGCAAAGCAAGCCGCTGTGATCAAGAACAGCCACAGGGTCGGAATTTTTGCTCCCTTGCAGCTACCCAGGCAAGTAAAAGCTCTCTCCTTGGCCGAGAGCGGCCTCTTCCACCTGTCCCCACCACGCAGGTCCTCCCGGAAAGAGGGCTGACACCCAGGGGAAATGGAGGGCTGGGACTTCAGCAGGGCAGTGAGCAGAGGGGGGAGCTGCCCTCTCACTGTGAAGTTGGCGACCACAGCTGACTGACAGGCTTTCCTGGACTATCTCAGCCTTTCAACCCATCAACTTCACCACATCATTTTGAAGGATATGGTGACTGCGGTATGATCTCGTGATTGTGTTAAATTACCCTGAATCATACACTGCAAAAGGGCTTAGAAACGGGGAACAATGGGGCTTCTCAGTGACAATGAGCTCACCGGGGCCACCATCACCACCATTCCTTGAGGTGTCCTGCTGCTCAGTATAATAGGAGGCCATGGGGAGCCTCTGCTGCCTGCCTGGGAAGTTGTTTTAGACTATGTGAAAGATTGCTTCCACTATGCGGTATATTTTGGATGGGAAATCACATTTTGTGTGCTGTGACAGACGATGCTTAGTGAATGAATGTAAATTTATTAATTAACATTTATAAAAAATTTTTAAAAAGAAAAAAGAAAGAGATGCTTTCTCATCTCTAAGTCTTACCAGAAACTCTAACATGTAGACAGTAAGTGGATTTTGCACCCAAACCGCAGGGAGATCCAAAAGCACCAGCCCACACTTACAGCCACTGAGTGCCATTATGCAAACCTACAGACTGGGAGAAGATTTTGATATGCTCAGGTCGTTTCAGAAAAGAAGACTAGAGGGCCTTCAGGAGAAGATTCCTCATGGCTCCTGAGAACTAGTGACCTCAGGGTAAAAGAGAAATGAACATTTCCTACGGAAAATTTAGCCTCCAGCAAACAAGCTAGAATGGTAGGGAGCTCCTCTAGCCTTCTATCTCTGTCTCTGTGTCTCTGTCTCCATCTCCATCTCTCCCTGCTTCTTCTCAATTTGTGGTAATTTCTCCTTTTAAAAATTTTTTTAAAGGTAAAGTTTTCTCTTGTTCTCAGTTCTGCCTTTTGTCTTGTTAATAATCCCCTCTGTTCCTCCCACCCAGGCAGGAGAGGCAAGAGGTAGGCCTCCAGGAGATTTCTCATGGTTCCTGCAAACTAGTGATTTCACACAGCATGATTTTCTATTTTGTTCTTTTTTTTAAAAAAATTACTATAATTTTTTTAGTTTTTTCTTTTTTTCTTTTTTTCCTGTTTCTTTGTTGTTGTTTCTTTTCCCCTTTTTCGTTTTATTTTTTCTTGTCTCTCTGCTCCTCAATATCCATTTACTGAGTTTCTAGATGGATCTAAGGGCACTCTAGCTAAACATCTAAATACTATTAGGGTTAACATATTCCTCAATTTCTACTGAATCTGCTGCACAAAGAAATCACAACAGAATGGCAAAGAGATTCCAGATCACCTCTTTCTGCTTGCTTCTGAACATTCAGATTGAATTTTAAGAATTAGGAAGAAACACGCCATCCATCAGATGACTAGAAATCACCCCAGGGCCAAGCAAAAAAATACCTCTCCTCCAAGGAAAAAGAATAACTCCTCTTCATCCACAAGCAGTTCAATGGAAATCATGGAAATGTCTGATAAAGAATTTAGAACAT
>NW_006203600.1:12246-25156 GCF_000334495.1 Tupaia belangeri chinensis | reverse complement strand
AAAAAAAAAAAAAAAAAAAAAAAAAGAAAAGAAAAGAAAAAAGAGAAAAAAGATCTTTAGTGATTCAATAAAATGTGGGGGGAAAAAAGTATAGGAAGTACACACAGATACCAGAGACAGTGTGGGAGGAGAGTGGGAGATGGCCGAGGGTGAGAGATAGGGAATCAAGGATGGGGAGGAAAAAAAGCAAAACATACAGGAAGCAAGAAATGGAAAGTTATTTGTTGACGATAGCATGTCTGTTGATATGCTTGATCGAGCCAATATCCAGTGTACTCTGGATGGAAAATCTCATTTTGTATGCTGTAATGATGTACAGTGAATGAATGTAAATAAATAAATTAAAAAATAAAAGACAAAATAGCTAAAGAAAAATTAAAAAAAAAGGAAGACAAAATTCTTGAGACTATCATTTTTGGGATGTTTGAGGCTGTAAAGACCAAACTCCGGGTGAAGGTCAGCCATGTAATGACTGTCCTCCCAGTGGCAGGTTGCATTTTCAGGGTCATGGAGGGTAAGGAGGCTGCCAGAAGAAACAACTCTTTAAGAAGTTTGAACTTGGAAAAGAAAGCTCCTCCTAGAGAGGAAGCAGCTATGAAGGCCAAAACTGAGTGGCAGAGGTATCCATGTTGGCTGAATTTTGAAAATCCAGGAATAATGTTGCAGCAAAAGTCTGTATTAAAAATAATGTGTTGTGAGTGGCCATTCAGGTGCTGTGGTGATTAAGGTGCTGGACTCCCGCATGGCAAACCAGGATTCGAGTCCTGCACTTGAAGGCTTGCTTTCTCATTTTCCTTCTATCTCTCTCTCTCTTCCCCTTTCTCTCTCTGGTCAAATTAAAAAAAAATAAATTAAATATATATATTTTTAAATGTGGTGTGAGGATCTTTGTCACAAAGTATGTTTTATACAAACTTATACCATTTCACTACATCTGCTCTAGAGGTACAAATAAATTTTCTTAAAGGATAAATTTTTTAAAACAATAATTATTCATTTGGTTTTATTTATTTATTATTATTATTATAATTCAATTTAACCAGAGGGGGGGGGGGACTGAGAAAGCAAGCATCCAGGTTCAGGTTTGAACTGTGGTCAGCCCTGTGGGAGTCCAACACCTTAACCACCATACCACCTGCCAGCCCCAAGAATGACTTGTCTTTTATGGTGTTAATCTATGTAAAATTTACTCTCCCAGCTTTTTGGAGAAAATGAAAAATGAGACAACTTTTTTTAACCTTAGTGTTAACTATTCTTTAAGGAATTAGGTATCATATTTTCCTTTTATTCCCGTGATCAAAGTGACTTCTCTCAAGAGGCTAAAATATAAAATAGTTCCTAGATCTTTATTTCTCTGTCTTCTGTGTATTCACTTTTGAAAAGAAAGACCAGTGAGGCGAGGCCCAGGTGGATGTTGGAAAACTAGCCTTTCCAAAAGCCCTGTGCTTGGGGGATGCCAGCTCCAAAGAGGGCCCAGAGAGGCAGCCAGCCCTTTCTCTGTAACTTCAGGCTGACTGGCACGTGGGGCTTTTAGGAGGGCAGTGTTTGAAACAGGACTGTGGTCTGACCAGGAGCTTCTGAGCCTTGAGACAGCCCAGCATCATGGAGTTCTCTTAGCTCTATGGTTAGAGTTCCCACCTGGTCCTTCTGCCACCTGAGCAACTGCATTTCTCAATTGGACAAATCAAACATAGTTAGCTGTTAGTGCTGTTGCACCTAGTGTGTGTTTCATTTACAGTTCTGACTTAACGATTGGTTTCTGTTTCAATATTTCATTAATTCTCACGTGTTTCAAGAATGAGTTAACACCATCCCAGTGTGCTAATTCCCCCCACAGGGTTATAACAAAGATGAATAAGTCATGCAGGCAGCTGTTTGGGAATTTAGCTTAATAAACTCCTCGGGAAAATGTAATCTACGGGTGATGTTAACGATGTCTGTCTGCCTATACTTAGTTTGACCTTTGCTTCTTTTTAGGTATCAAGTTCTTTAATTTTTATTACTTGCAAACCAATCAAAAAACACCATTTCCTGTACAGTCTAGAAGATTAGTTTTTCTTGACTGTTTTGGAATGCCTAGATCCATGTTTTCAATAAGGGTAAAATTTAATGTAGTACTTCTTTTAAAAACAAGTAATCATTATGCAGAGAACAATATCATTTTAACTTCTGAAGAGCACTTAAAATTGTATCTTAGAGATTTAATAAAATGCTTCATTGAATTTTAAAAAAAAGAAGGAACTGGGAAAGCTAGAAAAGCCTGTGGTGGAGGACTTCCGGTGTGGGGAGCCGCACAGGTGCGGGCAGCCCAATGCAGCAGGGGCAGGTCTGGGCAGCTGAGTGTTTAGACCTCAGCCTCCTCAGCACACCAGAGCACAGCTGCTTGTCCTTGCGTCAGGACGACCCCACCTCCCATCCCCACTGAAACCAGCCCAGGGGTCACCAACCTCCTTCCCCCTGCAGCACCACATCCTGCCTGCTCTCAGTTGCTCTCCCTTCCAGAACAAACTTATTGAAGAGGCCTGATTATCTTCTCAACACACACACTCCCCCACCACTGTGACCCGTGACCACATTTGGAGACCATCTGCAGAGTTCAGCCCCTCTGCCTCCAGAAGCACCTTCTGCAGCTGAATCACTCAGACGCAAAACTCATTAGCCATCATAATCTCTCTCTCTTTCTCCTCCAAGATCCAGCAAGGACTGCTTCTTCTTGGCCTCTTTATTAGGTCACTGGAAGATGACAAAGTCACTCACTCCAATGCTGACCTCTCTCCAAATTCCCCTTTCCAACCTGCCTTAGAATATCTGCATCTCTGGGCCCCTCTGCCCTTCTAATCCCATTGGTCTGCACGGACTCTGCAAATTGCCCACCACACCAGCCAGCCCCCAGCCCCGTTACAGGATAAGCTCCTTCAGTCCTTTCTCCTTCTCTTCCTCTTCTTTCTCCTCCTTTTTTGTTTTAGTTTCTTTTTCTTCTCTCTCTTTTTACTAAGTTTATTCATTTATGACTTTCAAAAGCAAAATGTATAGAGAAGAGAGACAGCATCCCGAACAGAGCCCTGCCTCCACAATCCACCCCCAGCCTTGACCTCAGACAGCACCAGATCCTGTGCACACACAGGGGGGAGTCTGCCAGCCTTGACCTCAGCCAGCACCAGATCCTGCGCACACGCAGGGGGGAGTCTCCAGACAGGAACTTGGACCTGCCCATGTGGATCTCCCCACAGAGGGTCGTTTTTGCCACTGTCCGGCCTCTCCTTCATTCTTTCTGATTCCCTCTCTCCCTGCCTCTCAGTGACTCCAAGTCTATTTCTGCAGCCCTTTTTCAATCCCAGGGCCACTGCCATAGTCCAGCCTCCCTCCTGTCTTTGGGCTAGGGTACTGCAGGGGTTCCTGAGCACTGGTGCCCCAGTAATAACCAGAATGTCCAGGCTGTCCAAGTCTGCCACGTGCTGAGTGTAACACATAACACGTGAGCCCTGCCATCAACCCACAGCTCCCCTAGGAGCCGACACCCCCGTCCCCCGCTCTCTGGTGACAGCTCCCCTAGGCCGCAGTAAATGGACTCCCTGGTCTCCTTACCCTGCCCCACCAGGGCCCGCTGCTCAAACATTCTCCTCTAGATCACACTGACCTCAACCTTCCAACCCTTCACCCTCTCCGCGTCCTTCTAGGCAGTGGTGGCAGTGGTGTGGTCTGGCGTTATGCTGAATGGCACTGAGCTGTACACTGCGAAGGCTGAGTGATGTGGTCTGTGACCCGTCTCAGTAATAACCATAACAACGCTAAGGCCAGCAGGGCTGACTGCTCAGTTCCCCTCTCGCTGTCTCTCTGTTGAGCAACCATACCCTATGGCAAAATCAAGGGAGGGAGAGGAGAAGCAGAAGAAGCAAAGGACATACGGGAAAGAATGTTCAGTCTGTAGACTCTCACAGAGCAAAGGTTACATGCAGTTCTGGGAAAGATGAAACCCACCAGTTCCCCAAATATATTGATTTTAAAATGGGCAAAACCCAAGCAGTCTTAAGGAGCGTAGTTCAGTGATTTTTAGGTCTATATTTCTCGACTATCCGAGGAAAAACTTAAGCCCACGATGCTGGAAACTGAGGACCCCTTTGGGATCTGACTGTCACAGTTTCAGAGATTGCCTGAGAAGTGACAGCTCTCGAACAGCTTTCTCAACGCTCAGTGAACACATAACTTGAGTGTCTGGATTACTTAGAAGACTTTAAAAACTAAATTCCCAGAGCACCTCCTAGAATTCCTTCACGTGCTGTGAATCCATCTGTTCACGAAGAACCAGGATTTGGCCACATAGAGTCAGGATCTGAGCTGGAGTGGCTTTCTGAAAAGGTGCAGAAAGGTGCAAGAACAGCCAGACCTCTGGTGCTCCCTCCCTTACAGATGCCGGGCCAGCCAGGGGGGGTAGGGTGGTTAAGGCTGCTGGATCCCCCACGGCTGACTATAGGGCCAGCCAGGGGGTGTGGGGTGGTTAAGGCCACTGGACCCCCCCCGGCTGACTATGTTTGAGTCCAGACTGGTGCCTGCGCCTGTGCAGGCATGCCCCAAATCCAGAAAGGAGGGAGGAGTGGAGAAGGGATCGTGGTGCAACTGGACACTAGGAGGACAGCTTTCTCACTGTCTCTCCCTCTCCCTCTGTGGCGCTCCAGTGAGTGCTTTTGTCTTCTAGCAAATTAAAAAAAAAAAGAATGCCGTGACTAGTGTCATCCCTGGTCCCTTTATCTGACTTGTTCCAAGGACACACCATAAGGGGTGAAACCTCAAAGGCGAAAAGAACAAAGGCGAAAAGAATTAAAGCAAGGACAGAGTGGGCAAGGGCAGCCCACAGCAGAGGCTCCCTACCCCCTTCTGGCTGGGACTAGTGCTACTGACCACTTCCACCTTCTTCAGGGCCCAGGGCAGGGTTCAGATCCTGGGAGAGCCTGCCCCGAACTGCACCGCAGGCAGGAGCAGGATTTCCCATCTTACTATACTGAAGACAAAACGTTCTCAAGCAGGAAACAAACCGTGGGGAAGTGCAGCCGTGTTCTCTTCCCCAGGGTTACAACTCCTGTGCCTACTGAAACATCAGGTACAGTAACAGTAACATTTACTTCTTCCAGACAGCGTGCATGTATGTAGTTACTGAAAATTTAGAAAAACTTGACGTGCCTATCTATGTTGTTTTCTTTTAGAAATTGGAGCTTCATTCTGATATTAATAATAAAATAATGGGCACCTAGATCCCACGTAGCTGATTGCGGGGGTCCAGACCTTGGCGTGCTGACCCCCCCCCAAAAAAAAACAGCCCCTGTGCTTGCACATGCATGCCAAAACTCCTAAAGGAAAACTGGGGGAGAAGGGATTGCAGCATGACTGTTCCCCAGGGGAGAGTGCTTTCTCACTTTCCTTCTCTCTCTCCAGCAAGTGCATATGGCTGCTAGCAAAGTTTTAAAAAATAAATTACTTTTGATTTTGGATTCCAGAGGTGACTGTCGTGAAAACACAAATAAGTGATCGAGACTATGAAAGTATGTTGGAAGGCTGCTTGCATTTCTTTCGTTTAACAAATGATTTATTTACTTAACATTGTTGTTATTATTTATTTTTACAGTGGACAAAAGAGACAGAGAGAGGAAATGAGAGAAGGGGGAAGTGAGACAGCAAGCCTGCCAGTCTGGACTCTAACTGAGGTTGGCTATTTCGGAGTCCAGGACCTTAACCACCATGCCACCTGCTGGTCCTGTATTTGTCAATTTGTCATTTATTTCTTAACACAGGAAGGAAGGAGTTTTTTTTGTAGGGGTTTTTTTTTTTTTTTTTTTTTTTTGCTATAGGGCTCATGTACTAGCCAGAAAGACAGAGAGAGACAGAAAGCGAGAAATCACCCCCAAGGGGGGATGGCAACACCACCATCCCTTCTCCTCCATTCCCTTCTTGGGATCTTGGGCACACACACGCCTGGCATGAATTTAAGCCACCAGGTCCAGCGGTCAACTACATTGGAGTTCAGCGACACAGTCGTTATGCTAACTGCTGGTCCCCACTAGGGAGATTTGGGAACAACTCTAATAACTACAATAATGTCCCAGCAGGGATGCCTACAGTGTGTGTGGCTCCCTGTAATTCTGCAAGAATGTCTGCAAACAGCTGTGATTTTAGAGGTCAGAGGCAGACACGTCAGGACTAACCTGGTTTGTTTGTGTTCATAAGCGAAGAAAGTACACATAATTTTATTATTCCTTTTATTTTCATATGTTCCTCCGTTTACTCTTTTGCTAACATGTCACCACAGCTGTTTCACCTTTACCTCTGGTTGTATAAATACGGCTCTGGTCCTAACTGCAGACCTCATGAGCGTGAGCTGCAGAACCCAGACTCCTTTCCCTCCTGATGTCAGTGGATCCCTCCTGAGACGAGACAAAGCTTTTGTTCTGTTTTTCCTAATCGAAGAACAAAACTAAAAGAAGGCTAGTATCTTCAAAACCTGCTTTACTGAGGCATAAATGACGTAAAACAAAATGCAAGAGTTGAAAGGTACCCAGGCTCGGTTACGGGCGGGCTGCACGGAGAGGGAAGTGTTCCTGAAAGTCCAGGTCCGGAGCTTGGCCAGGGGGCCTGTCGCTGCCCCACCCCGGCTTCCTCCCCTCTCGCCGCCGCACTGCCCTGGTGGAGGGAGGGAGCGGCGTCCCTGCCCGTCTGCCCAGTCCGGACTGCAGCAGGGCCCAGAAGGTCCAATGCCCACTGCGTCAGCCCGAGCCGGGGCGGTCCACTCTGCCGGTGCCTGGGAGGAGGCCGCTGGGCAGCATTCGGAGCCCGCCCGCGGCGCACTCGCTCCCCGCGCTCCGGAGGGGCGGCCGGCGCTCAGCGTGAACCGCAGCCCCCTGCACCTGCACCTGCACCTGCACGGGGCGGGCAGCGGTACCTGGGCCCCGCGGGAGTGAAAAGCAAGTTTAGAGCTGAATTTCCTCGGTTTTCACTGTAAAGATCAAAACCTGGAAAATGTGGGAGAGCTTTATGGATTACTGCAGCACGTCCACAAGACACCCAATGCTGGGGCCAGCAGATGGCAGAGTGACTTTGCTGGACTCCCGCGATGCGGTGCGCGGTGCGACCCTGGGGCTTAAAACTCATGCGGGGCGCCTGCGCATGTGCGCTCCCTAGGAGCATGGAGGGGAAGAGATAAGGTCATGCCTTCCCCGCCACCGCCCCACCCCCCGCCCTGCCATGGTTTCTCTATCTCTGTCTCTGTCTCTCATGAGAGCGCTCGTGCCCTATAGCAAAAAAATCTCTAAAAAAAAAAATAAAGGTATCCAGTGTTGACATTTCGGTGGACATGACATTACGCAGACATCCATGGGGACTTACTGATGCCTGGCGATCGGGCCCCACAACACTAGGATGTTATGTCCCTGGTGGCTCCAGGGTCCCATAACACCGCATGGCTCCACTAAGGTCCCAGAGATCTCTATATCCGGGCTGGTCCCAGGAGGCCTGGCTCAGAGCACAGTGCTGTCGCTGTTAATGATGACGTTGTAGAAGTTAGCAGCACAGAAGTTTCAGGGCAGAGGCCATCAGATGACCAGCCAGATGGATCACAAAGAGCCTGGACCTCATGGTGACTGTGAGGTCAGCAAACCAGAGGAAAATGTCTGAGGAGCAGTGGGACTGCCCTCCAGCCAGCTGACTGAGAATAGCCCTCTGGGATATCCACAGCTGATCAAACCGAGCTTTGAGCCAGACCATGAAGACAGATGAAGAGGACGTTGGTACTGAGGACAGCCGAGTGTCACGGCAGATTCCAAAAGCTGTTCCCAACACCGAGAGCCTGGAGTCATTAACGCAGAAGAAGTTTCCAGTCTGGTCAGGACACTTTCATTCCTCTTGATAAAGTGAGCCTAGCACCCCTGCAAGTGGCACAAACCCAGAATTTGAAGCCCAAGTTCTAGATCCCAAACTCTTATAAGATGTAAGGATGATAACATTATGAAGCCCGGGGTGGGGGGGTTCCAGCTGAAAGGAAAGATAAGGGGACAGGCTTACAATTCAAGCACGCGCTTATGGTTTGTAGCGACCTTGTAGCCCTGGCCATGCAGCGAGTCTGTAACTCCAGGTACACCCACTCAGCCCAGGGCATACCTGCGCGATTCTACATCAGTTACCCAGTTACCTTACTGCACCAGTTACCCAGTCGGAGTGCTACAACTACCTAAGGGAGACAGAGACTAGGATGAAGATAAGGAAGAGCCCCCACGAGATTCAGGGCTCAGCGTTGGGTGTGTATCTGCTGAGCTAGTGCGGCAGGAAGAAACTGTTGTCTTCCTGCTCCCCAGCCTGTTTCTCTTGCTAAATATCCCACTACAAAACCAGTGTCGGAACGTTTTCTGAGTGAGGATGTGGGAGGACTTGTAAATCTGACCAGTTCAAAAGCACATGTACCTCTGGACCAATGATGTAGAACAGGCATGAGAAAAATACCGTAAGCTTAAAGTGTTACTGAAATAGTAGCTCAATCATTGTTCATATGAACTTTGAAGGATTAGAGATGAATTTAAGTCTAAAACAAAGGGGCCTAGGACCAGCAGAGAGGGTACGGGTTTCACCACTGGACTCTCACAGAGTTGACCACAGTTTGAGTCCCAGCCCTAAAAGCTTGAAACTGACCCCAGGCACTTGCACTGGCGTGCCCAAAATCCCGAGAGGAGAATGGAGGAAAAGGGATTGCTGCATGGCCACCCCCCCCATGATTTCTCACATTCTATCTCTCTTTGTCTCTTTTGTGAGCAGAAACACCTTGTAACAAAAAAAATTAAAAACCTCTAAAATTCTTTTTAAATAAATAAATAAAACAAAGGGGTCTTTGTTGATGATGTGAGCTTTCGCTGTTTTGTCTATATCAAACGGGATGTTAGTGCAACTTCTCGGAACTGATCGGGGCCTCAGCTCTTGTGGTCCCTATATTTTATTTAGATATTTTTAAATGCCATTCCTTGAATGTCGTTTACTATTTGTAATGAATTATTTTTTCAGAGGGTATTTCCCCCCTCTATTTTCTAAGAAGTAAAACAACTGGCTGATTCTCAGAGTGTTTCTCAATGTTAGAAATCATTGCAGTACCCCGTCAGAGAAAGCTTGTGGTGATGTGGGGCAATAAAAGGAAGCAGGTTCTGAAGTTTGCTCCTGGCTGCACCCACCCTGTCGGACATGGCATCATGGAGGCTGCCAAGTTCGAGCAGTTTCTCCAAGAGAGAGGCCAAGGTGCCTGGAAAGGCTGGGATCTCCTGGAGGGTTGTGACCACTGGAAGGAGCAAGGGCAAGGTCACCGTGACCTCCAAGGTGCCTTTTCCCAAAAGGTATTTGAACTCTGACCAAAAAATACTTAAAGAGGAATAACCTACGTGATTGGCTGTGCATAGCTAACAGCAAAGGGAGTTAGGAATTGCCTTACTTCCAGAGGAACCAGGATGGAGAAGAGGAGGACGATGAGGATTAAAACTCATTTACCTGGAATATTTTGCATGATTTCTTGAATAAAACTGAAGGGGGAAAAGAAGTCACTGCAGCTCTGTTCTAGAATCACAAAACTGTAGTTGCTCAGGTTGCTATTTCTCCATCCTAGGCCTTTGATATTTACGAACTAAGTCCTTTTGGTAGAATTTGTTTGAAAAGGCAGTTCCCTGATAGTAATATGGGAGACTCTCCTTTAACCTCTTCTTGCCCTCATTCCTAATCTCCCTGTAAATCATTCCTTTTGTTGTTAATGTGCGTGCTGGTGTGCTTTTATACCCTTTTAAAGTATTCAAGTGGTAGGAATCATTTTGTGTTAAAAAATGCATCCAGGCTAAGTTGGAAGTTTTTTTTTGAACCCTACAAGACAAACTTGCATTTTTTTATACAAAACCATAGGTTTTTCCTTCATAGGATTTCAGGAACACTACCTACACTTCATAAAAAATGTTTAGCGAGGGACCCCGGGCAGGCGCGCCACCAGGAAGGCCAGGCCAGGCCACTGCGGAGGCGGAGGCCAGGGCGGCCCGTGGCCCCTGGAGGTCTGCCCTCTGAGGGGGGGACAGCCGGGCAGGCAGGAAGCGGCTGCCGCGCCCGCGCTCAGCCCGCCGCTGCCTCGCATCCCCGGTTCGCGCCGCCCGCCCGGCGCCACTACAGTGAGAGGCGGGCAACCGCAGGGACGACCCCAGCTTCTTCAAGACGCTGGAGGGCTTCTTCCACCGCGGCGCCAGCATCGTGGAGGAAAAGCAGAAGCGCACCCCGTGCGCGGCATCTTGCCATCATGGAGCTCCGCAACCGTGTGCTGAGCCTGCCCTTCCCCATCCGGCGTGACCAGGGCTCCAGGAAGGTCATGGAGGGGCACCGGGCCCAGCACAGCCAGCACCGCGCCCCGCAAGGGAGGTATTCGTTCCAGCCCCGACATGAGTGTGCCAGTGTGGACGAGGTGAAAACTCTGGCTTCCCTGGTGACATACAAGTGCGCCGTGGTTGATGTGCCATTTGGGGGTACGAAAGCCGGTGTCAAAATCAACCCCAAATACTATACCGATAACGAATTGGAGAAGATCCCAAGGAGGTTCACCATGGAGCTGGCCAAAGGCTTTAT
The DNA here is from genome assembly GCF_000334495.1 of Tupaia belangeri chinensis. Lineage (NCBI taxonomy): Eukaryota > Metazoa > Chordata > Mammalia > Scandentia > Tupaiidae > Tupaia > Tupaia belangeri. Next base: position 14,542 of record NW_006203600.1, on the reverse strand, counting down.
TGGTCCTGGCCTCAACGTGCCCGCACCGGACATGAGCACGGGCGAGCGGGAGATGTCCAGCACCATCGGGCACTACCACATCAATTGCGTGACCGGGAAGCCCATCAGTCGGGCAGCATCCACGAACCCATCTCAGCTACCGGCCAGGGAGTCTTCCATGGGATGGAGAACTTCACCAACGAAGTTTCTTACGGGAACATCTTAGGATGCCTCCAGGGTTTGGAGATAAGGTATTCCTTGTTCATGGCTTTGGGAACGTGGGCCTGCACTCTGTGAGTGCTAAGTGTGTTGCTGTTGGTGCGTCTGACGGGAGTATATAGAATCCAGACGCTGTTGACCCCAAGGAGCTGGAAGACTTCAAATTGCAACGTTTCTCAGGAACCAGCACTTAGCGTAATGGCTGTCACTGGACTCCCACGCAGTCGACTGTGGTTCGCATCCCGGACGTGGCTTAAAACTCACGCCGGGCTCGTGTGCGTGTGTGCGTGCGTGCTCAAGACCCCAGGAGGAGAATGGAGGAGAAGGGATTGCGGCATGGCCATTCCCCCTGGGGGGGGGGTGATTTCTTGCTTTCTATCTCTCTGTCTGTGTGGCGAGTTCACACGAAAATCTCTCTCTCAAAAAAAAATTGCAACAATTTTTAATCCTGGGCTTCCCCAGGCACAGCCCCATGAAGGAAGCATTTTGGAGGCTGGCTGTGACATACTGATCCCTGCTGCCAGTGAGAAGCAGCTCACCAAATCCAACACCCAGAGTCAAAGCCAAGATCATTGCTTAAAGTGCCAACCGGCCAACGACTCCACAAGCTGCTAAGATTTTCCTGGAGAGGTGTGGCGGGCACTGCATATGGAAGGCATCTTGACCTATCCACCATCTTGGAAACCATTAGGCTTCACTTCCTCACTGAGCAAACCTTTTCTCAGAAATCATGTGACCAACCATTCTTCTCAGATGTGGTTGGGTTTCTAGGCAACGGGAGAGGGGAGAGAGCCACCCACATCAATGATTGGTTCATGTTGTTCTATCTCATTTGCATTTTGGCAACCAATTGGTGCCGACCAGCTGTATATAACTCGCCATTTCTCCTCAATAAGCGGAAGAAGAGGAAGAAGACTTGATTAGCACCTTGTATTGTGTGTGCGTGTGTTTGTCCCATCTCTCACTCCCTCCCCCAGGGAACCTGTTCTACTGTCCCTAGGGTTGGGACAGAGAGGAACATTATGGTTATTCCAGACCTCGACTTGAATGCGGGAGGAGGGACCTGTCTTACTTTGAGTGGCTGAAGAATCTAAACCATGTCAGCCATGGCTGTTTGACCTTCAAATATGAAAGGGATTCTAACTACCACTTGCTCATGTCTGTTCAAGAGGGTCTAGCAAGAACATTTGGAAAGCCGGGGGAACCATTCCTACTGTGCCCACAGCAGAGTTCCAGGACAGGATATCGGGGCGTCCAAGAAAGACGTCGTGCGCTCTGACTTAGCCTGCACCATGAAGCGTTCTGCACCTGTAACTTCTGCAGACCTAGCACACGTTTACATGTAACCACAGAGCTCTCTCATGACTCACTCAGTAATGGACACCATTCTCAGCAAGCCCACCCAGATCAGCCCTGTAGGGAGATACGCTAGGGGATCATGCACAAGATGGTAGGCCTGAAGGTGGGAACTGCCCTCCCGGAGAGCCATGTAGGTCTTTTGCCTTTGAATAAACCATCTGTCCCCTCTGGCTGGGCTGCCTTGCTCGGGGCTCTTCCCAGCTCGGTCAGTGCGATGGCCAGGGGCAGCAGGCCAGAGCGGTCGGTGCTCCTTCCTTCTCTCTGGACGGTTCCAGGCTGTGGCACACCTAGGAAGGAGGTGTGCAGCGTCCTCAGAAGGCGACATGGTCCTCGAGTGAGTCGGTATTTACATCAGCAAAATAACTCCATTTTACAGGTTGCAAACACAAATAAAAGCTGTCTCTCTTTATGCATTTTATTCTTTTAGAATAAAATAACTGCATGTCGCTGTAATAAAACTGCCTTTAATACTTAACAAGCCTAACCTGGACAGCACTGAATGCCTATAAGCATAAATGAAAACGGCTAGTATTTTTATAACATAAAACAGTATCGTTTGTAGCTTATCAGTCATGTATTACCTGGCAACAATAAGAAGCCTGACGAAGAATTAAGTTATCTTCAAACCTGCCAACGATGGAGGCTATTTTTGTTAAGACTGTCAGAATTGGACTTCCGGCCACCTTCAGTTCCGCTGTGGCTGGTTCCTGCTGCCGCTGGGTCCGCCGCGCTCCCGGTG
>NW_006203600.1:10546-12061 GCF_000334495.1 Tupaia belangeri chinensis | reverse complement strand
ACAATGATGATGCTGTCAATGACTTTGATATTGAAGATGAAGTGGCAGAAGTAGAAAATAGGGAAGAAAATCTACTGAAAATTTCACGCAGAGTGAAAGAGTACAAAGTAGAAATGTTGAATCCTCCCCGGGAAGGGAAAAAGCTTTTGGTCCTGGATGTTGATTATACATTATTTGACCATAGGTCTTGTGCATAGACTGGAGTAGAATTAATGCGGCCCTATCTTCACGAAGTCCTAACATCTGCATATGAAGATTATGACATTGTTATTTGGTCTGCAACAAATATGAAGTGGATTGAAGCTAAAATGAAAGAACTGGGAGTGAGCACCAATGCAGACGACAAGATTACCTTCATGTTGGACAGTGCTGCTATGATAACAGTGCATACTCCACGGAGAGGGCTAATAGACGTAAAGCCACTTGGTGTTATATGGGGAAAATTTTCGGAGTTTTACAGCAAAAAAAAACACCATTATGTTTGATGACATAGGAAGAAATTTTCTAATGAACCCGCAGAATGGACTAAAGATAAGGCCTTTTATGAAAGCGCACCTAAATCATGATAAAGACAAAGAACTTTTAAAATTAACTCAGTACCTCAAGGAGACCTCCTTATCATGTTAACTAATTGTTCCCTTCTGAAGCTCTAAGGGGTTGATTACTTAATTGAATGATGAGATAATTCAAGTAGTGTCCTGGGAAACGCCACTTGGGCTCCCTGCTTGGAGTCCAGTGACCGCTCTGCCTTTGCCCACGCCAGCTTGGCCTGACTGTGCATCCTGTCTTCTCTGAGGCTTTGCACTCGGCCCCTGGCTCTAGTCCCAGTAGGCCAGAACCAGCCTTGGGTCGAGTGTTTTGTTTGGGAGTTATTTGGCCAGAGCCTTTTGAACAGTAGTGTCCCAATGAAGCACTAGATGGTATTTATATAAGAATGAGCTTTTTTTTTTTTTTTAACAATAATACCTTAAGAAATTTCTAACTACTTTGTAACTGCATGACTTAATCTGTTGGTAAAAGCAGTTATTAAAAGTCTACCTTTGAGTTCCAGTGCCAGCCCGCCTTGTCGCCTGCGTAGCTTGAGCTTGCGCCCCCTGGACCACCTAGCGTCTCCTCTCCTGGCTGTTTCCCCGGGGACTTGAGCGAGAAGCGGGGACCGTGTTCTGACACAAGTTTATGGCGCTCGACTACCACAACCCTACCGGCTTCAACTGCAAAGATGAAACAGAATTTAGAGGGACCAGCAGTTACTGTAATGGCTATATTGCTGGACTCTCATGTAGTCAACCGCGGTTCGCATCCTGGACCCGGTGGCTTAAAACTCACGCCGGGTGTGGGTACGTGTGCGTGCCCAAGATCCAGAGAGGAGAATGGAGAAGGAATTGTGGCGTGGCCATCTCCCCCTGGGGGGTGATTTCTCACTTTCTAACTCTCTGTCTCTCTCTGTCTTTCTGGTGAGCGCACACGCCCTGCAGCAAAAACCTCTCCAAAAAAAAAAAAAATTAGAAACTTTAT
>NW_006203600.1:0-10330 GCF_000334495.1 Tupaia belangeri chinensis | reverse complement strand
GGATGGACAAGAAGCCATTGACTGGCTTCTTGGGTTAGCAGTTAGACTTGAATATGGAGATAATGCTGAAAAGTTCAAGCACCTAGCACCTGATAATGCAAAAAATTCTGACAATGCCACTAAAAATGCTGAGCCACTGATCAATTTGGATGTGGCTAATCCTGACTTCAAGGCTGGCCTAGTGGCTTTGACTAACCTTCAGATCCAGCGTCTTGACGATTACCTGGCAAGGCTCAAGGCAATTCGAACTTTGGTTCAGGCCACCCGACACAGGATGCGGTTGCTAAAGCAAACCAAACGAAAGAGGGCTTGCCTGCTGCTTTAGACAAACATTCTAGGTTTTGATACAGGAGACGCAGTTCTTAATGAAGCTGCTCAGATTCTGCCATTATTGCATAGAGAAGAGCTGAGAGAGCTACAGACGAAAATGAATGAAGCCATAGTAGCTGTTCAGGCAGTTATTGCTGATCCAAAGACAGACCGCAGACTGGGGAGAGTCGGAAGATGAATGCTGGGCTCTCAGCCTCTCACCTGCTTAGTGCAGTTTGGAACCGTGTACGCTCCCAGCATGTGTGTGGAAATCAAATGTCATATTTTTGAGGGAGAAATCCCCCTAAATTGACGATATTCAGAGATCTACAACCATTTCTTTTTCTTTAATAAAGTTTGGAAAAGTGGAGAAAAAAAAAGCTGCTTTGGGGCTGGCAGGTGGTATGGTGGTTGAGGGGCCGGACGCCCACATGGCAGGCCATAGTTCAAGTCTTGGACCTGGTGGCTTGCTTTCTCACTCTCCATTTCTCTCTGTCTGTTTCTCTCTGGTCAAAGTCGAAGAATAATGATAATAAATGTAATTAAAAATAAAAAGATGTTTAAAAAAAGGAAAAAAAAATCTACCTCCCCCCCTCTTCCCACTCAGAGATTCGTGGATGTGTGGAATAACCCACCACCAGCAATTGGAGCCTTGATGAGAGTCCAATTCCTCATCTCCACAAATAGCAAGGTGCCAGTGGTGAGGAGCAGTACGCTTTACCTTGAAGTCTTTTGATGCATTTCCTGCCAGTTCAGGTACCTCTGTGGTGAGGCACTCCAGGACCGCAGTGCTGTACACAGCAGCAGCCGCGCCCACACGTCCATGGCTGGTCGTCCTAGATTTCAGGTGTCGATGCATATGGTCCACCGCGGGACCTGCAAGCTAGCCCTCTGCGAGTAGGAAACCGCCTTTGTCTTGGCCTTTCCGGAGTCCTTCCCAGCCTTCCCGCCAGCCACTTCGAATTCTGCTGAAGCTCCCACAAGCAGGGCAGGAAAAGGGCTAGTCCGACACACAGTGAGATGCCGCCAGCTACTCCTTCATCCCACCGTGATTCAAACTGCACCATCAACTCTTGAATAGCAAAGTAATGTTAGTGTGTGGAAGGTTCAGCTTCATTTATAATGTAAGTGGTGCGGGGGTTCAACAGTTTAAGTGAAATACATTTATATACTACCTCTCCTCTTTTTTAAACAAGTTTAACATCAGAATTTTTTTCTTAGGGGAAAGATACTTCAGGGCCTGACTTCTTATCCAAGTTTTTAATTGTAAAATACAGGTTTATCTTGTATGTATTCATGAAAATGGAAATGAAAGCTGCTGATTTTAATTATTCTGTTAAGGGTAGAGGTCACTGGGGCTTTCAACTAGATCTCTGTCATTTAAAGTATCAGAGAAATCATTGATGACTATACACATTGTAAAACCAATACAAAACCAATACAATGGTTTTACCATGGTTGGTTTATACAGTACAGCCAAAGCCCACTGCCCAGTCTAGGGCCAAGAAGGCAAGGCTGGGTGAGCCCCAGAGCTCCAACCTGATCCTGCATTTTCAGAGTTAGAAGTGGGTGAGGATTCCCTTCCTTGTATATTTTTCTGCCTCCCCTCACATAAGACAGAACAACAGCAAGCCTAAAAAGCGGTCACTTTCTGCCTGAAGGCTCCTGCCCAGTTTCAGGGTCAGAAGTCAGGATTGAGCCAGTCCCGGATCTCTAACTTGACACTGAATTTCAGAGTTAGAGGACAGGGGATTTTCCTACTTCTGCTCACCTTTTTCCGTCCTGCTCCCATGTAGGAGGGAGTAATAGCAGGCCTATTAAGCAGCCAGTCTGCATGGGAAACCACCGCCCTGTCTAGGTCCAAAGGGCAGGAAGGAGCCAGACAACCTGATCCTGCAGTGTCAGAGTTACAAGTTAGGTGGGGTTGGGAACAGCAGTAATGGCTATGTCGCTGGACTCCCATGTAGTCGACCGCAGTTCGAGTCCCGGACCTGGTGGCTTAAACTCACGCTGGGCACGGATGCGTGCATGCCCAAGATCCCAAGTGGAGAATGGAGGAGAAGGGATTGCGGCGTGGCCATCCCCCCTGGGGGTGATTTCTCGCTTTCTGTCTCCCTGTCTCTCTCTGTCTGGCGAGCGCAAGGCCTTTGGCAAAAAACCCCCTCAAAAAAAAAAAAAAAAAGAAGTTAGGTGGGGTTTTCCTTCTGTTAACGTTTTCTGTCCTCCTGCAACTGGGGTCAGAGAAATAGTAGGTTAGGGCCAGCAGGTGGCGTAATGGTTAACGTGTTGGACTCCTACATCGTCAACCACAGTTGGAGTCCCAGACCTGGCGGCTTGAACCTCACACCAGCTGTGTGTGGGTGCATGTCCAAAATCCCAAGAGGAGAATGGATTGTGGCATGTCTGTCCCCCTCGGGGGAGCATGATTTCTCACTTTCTGTCTCTGTCTCTCTCTGTCTTTCTGGCGAGTGCACATACCCTTATAGCAATAACCTCTCAAAAAAAAAAAAAAAAAAAAAAAAACAAAAAAAAAAAAAAAACAAAAAAAAAAAAAAAAGAAAAAAAAAAAAGAAATAGTGGGCCTATTAAGCAGCCACCGTGCACCTGAAGCTTGCTGCCCAGCCGAGGGCCCGGAAGGCAGGACTGAGCCTGCCACAGACCTCCAACCCTCTCCTGCAGTTTCAGTGCTTGAAGTATTTGGGATGGAAAGGGTGAGAGAGGGAGGAAGTCAAGGGGAAGAAGAAGGTAGCAAAACATTGAAGGGACCCATAATACAAAGTGATCTGTTGATTATAATGTTTATGATAATGTCTTTGACTGGACCAATATGCAGTGTATTCATGATGGAAAAATTAATTTGGTATGCTCTAACAATACACAGTGATTAAATGTATAAAATAACATTTTTAAAAAGGTAGGAAAAAAGGGAAAATAATAAATAAAATTAAATAAATAATTCTTTTCTAAAAAAGTAGTTGGTGTTTTCCTCCATTTTGCTATGTTTTTTTCTGTCCTTCTCCACATAGGATAAAGAGCAGGACTATTTAGTAGCCACTCTCTACTTGAAGTCTCCCCTGCCCAGTGTAGGGCCAGGAAGGCAGGCCTAAGCCAGCCATCCACCTGAAGACCCCTGCCCAGTCTAGGGCCTAGAAGGACTGAGGCTGCCAAGTACCTCGGAACTGACCCTGCAGTTTCAGTTAGAAGTCAGGGGGGTCCTTTCTGTATTGTACTAACTGTTTTCTGTCCTCTGCTCACAGAGGACTGTTAAGCATCCACCCCTGTCCTAGGACCAGGAGGGGAGGGCTGAGTCAACAAGGATCTTGTTTGCTGCAAGCTTCTTACAAACAGTAAGTGTTTCTGTTCCACCTTTGTAAATTGTCTGCAGGGAAATGTTACAAGCTGGATAGAAACTTCTGTGGCTGTTCTGACTTTCCTGGTTTCCTTTGTCAGCAACATGTGTGACTCAGACTATCTAACCCCTGTAACTTCCCGAGCTGGGGCCCAGACTTTGGAGCGAGCTCCTCTAGGACTGCCAGTGTAAACCGGTGTTCCACTCTCTGAGTGGCGCTTGGTGTCTCGGCGATCTGTTTTCTGCAACAGAGCCAGCTGGGGTTCTCCCCCCTGATCACGCTGTTCCAGAGTGAGAGGTTAGACTGGGTTTGCTCTTCCGCCACCATTTTAAACCCAGTTCTGTACGATGCTGGTCACAGCAGGTGCCATGACCAAACTGTGCACCAGCACCCGCCCGCTGAAAATTCCACTGCCACGGAGGACATGAAGAGCACAGCAACATACACAGACGAAGAGCCAGTAAATAAATTATTAGACAGAGACCAGCAGATGGCATAATGGTTACATCGCTGGACTCCCATGCAATTGACCAAGGTTTGCATCCCAGACATGGCAGCTTAAAACTCACACCAGGCACGTGTGCATGCATGCCCAGAATCCCAAGAGAAGAATGGAGCAGGGATTGTGGCATGGCCATCCCCCATGGGGAATGAGTTCTCACTTTCTGCCTCTCTGTTTCTCTCTGTCTCTCCAGTGAATACATGTGCACTATAGTAAAAATCTCCCTTAAAAAGAAAGAGAGAAAGAGGGAGAGAGAGAGAGAGAGAAAGAAAGAAAGAAAGAAAGAAAGAAAGAAAGAAAGAAAGAAAGAAAGAAAGAAAGAAAGAAAGAAAATAAATTATTAGAGAGCAGATATCAAATTGGTTCTGGGAGTGTGAAATCAAGGTTGCACAGTCCAAAAAGATATATTGGTAGCAGCGACAACAGAAAGGAAGAGGTGCTGCCCCTGGTGGGAGGGAGGGTACCAGGGGTCGTGACTGAGGTCGGCCAGAACTGGAACCAAAGATTTAACAACTCCACTGAGACTGGATTCTGAGCCCTTTTACAGGTAGGTGGAGCAGCCCACCTCCACCCCCAGAGGAGAGCCACTGCTAGGTGACTCTGACAATTCCTCTTGGTCCACTCACCACATTCCTCTGATCTTAGACATGTAAGTCTTGTTCTTGAAAAATCTATGGCCAAAAGCTTCTAGACAAAGCATCTCCTGACTGTCATACCCACTCCAAAATTAGGAAAATTAGACCCATCCAGCATGTGCCCCTCCCCACCAGGAAGGGAATGCATGCACAGCCACACCTAGAGTAACTCCAAACAAAACCCCTCCTGACCAAATAAAAACTCCTCACCACAACTCTTCTTTGGTAACCCTTTTTCCAGGTCCCTTTCCTTCTTGGGAGCATTGTTTTGCCTTCCTTCTCCATCAATAAACTCCCTGCTCTGCTATACTCATTCTCTGTCTGTGAGGAACACCAACCCATGCCACACTGAGTGTGGGCCTGATTGCCCCACACACCTGCCTTTTTGTATCATGATCAGGAACGTGGAAATTCCAACAGTGTCTATGGTGATGATGGAAACTATAGTGGCATGTCGACTATGATTATACTGGGTATAGCTGTGGAACATACGGATATGCACAGGGATATGCAGGCTACAGTAGCCAAAGGAGTACTTACGCAAGGAATCTGGAGGGTGTAACAATCACCAAGACAATTAGCAGCCATACCAAAGGAGGACACTGGAGGAGGATTTATAGTTATCTATCTTGCAGGGTCACATTGAAGACTGTTCTGTTGACCTAGGCTGATTATTTCATGAAAGACTTTCTAGTGTACAGGACTGTTAAACTATTTTGGCCTAAAGCAGCTCTCCCACACTAGGATTCCTATGGATAAAACGAAATCATACATGTTAGGCTGTATTCCCGAGCTGGCTGCTAAGTTATAGTCAACCACACTAGCCACACTTCAATCACAGAAAGCCCACCGTTTGGACTGTTTGTGCAGCCTACCATCCACCTGCAACCAATCCAATGGTTTCTCTACCTCGTTCCTTCACTTCGGTTTTTGTACGTCATTTTCCCTTTCTGGAACTTACATACTTTCTGAAACTTGAATGAGGCGAGTCAGAGTTGACCAAAAGTCAACTGGGAACAACTGTCTGATTTAAATCCTGTTAAGATTCTGCTCCATTGAAACACTATTAAATTGGCTGGTTTAATTTTCTTTTAGCAGTTTTGGCATCAAAAGTGGGTTCTGACATAGAGCTTCCAGGGACCTTCAGGAGCAGTGGGTGACCAAGTGAGGTACCCGTGGGACCCTTGATGCCCATCGCTCTCTCATGGTCACTGGGGATTGTGAGTAAGCTTCCTCACAGATTTAAGCTCCATGGACTTCTGTTTGGATCTCTCTGAGTTTTATATGAGAAAATTTTGGTCCAAACTAGGTTTGGAGTTGCAACAAACTTGGACTGGGTCCAGGATTGGATTGGATTAGGTAATTAACTGGACTGGATCCAGTTGTCTGACTGGGTCAGACAGAAACTAGCAGTAGCTAGCTATTACTGAGTCAGGTAAAACAACATTTTAGGTTAAAAATTTGTTTTTCTTGGCATGAGATTTTTATGCTCATTATCTTAGTTTCTTTCTTTTTTTTTTTCATATTTACTTAGAGAAAGATCATTGGTTAAATTAGTCAAGGTGAGCTCAAAGCCAGAGCAGAATAAGTTATTTACCACTCAGATTTTTCTTGGCTCAAAGAGACTCAAAATTTATGTAAAAAAAAGAAATTCCTTATTCTAAAAATCAAAGAACTTCCTGGAAGCTACACTATTACCCAAATTAATTTACAAACTACTAGGGACATTCTTTGTAGAAATAGAAAGAACAATAATAACACTTACCTGGAATTATAAAAGGCCTGGAATCACCAAGGCAATACTATGCAATAAGAATAAAGTAGAAGGCATCTCCTACTTGACCTCCAATTATATTACAGAGCTATGATAATCAAAACGGGGTGGTAATGTCACAAAAACAGACACACAGGCCAGTGGAATAGAATAGAGAATCCAGAGATAAACTCCAAATACACGGCCAACTGAACCTTGACAAACAACAACAACAACAAAAACACGAAACAATGAAGTGGAGAAGGGAAAGTCTTTTCAGCAAATTCTGCTGACAAAACTGGACCTCCACCTTTAGAGACATGAAACTGGATCCCTGTCTCTCAACATTAACAAAAATCAACTCACCTAAATGTCTAGTCTCAAACTGTAAAACTAACGGTGAAAAACACAGGGGATGCTCTTGAAGACATGGGAGTGGGCAATGATTTCTTAAGTTCGACCTCTAAAGCAGAGGCAACAATCCCAAAAATAGACAAGGGTGACTACATCAAATTAAAAAGCTTCTGCAAAGAAAAAAACAAACAGTAAGGTGACAATCCACACAATAGGAGAAAATATTTGCAAGCTATGCTTTAAGTAAGGGATTGATAAACAGTATATAGGGAACAAGCAGTTCAACCACAAATAATGAAATGTAATTTATTTATTTTTTTATTAAAAATTATTTTCTTGGGACCAGCAGATGACATAATGGTTACATCACTGGACTCCCACATAAATAACCATGGTTTGAGTCCTGGACCTGGTGGCTTAAAACTCATGCTAGGCACATGTGCGTGTATGTGTCCAAAATCCCAAGAGGAGAATGGAGGAGAGGGGATTGTAGTGTGGCCATCCCCCTTGGGAGATGATTTCTCACTTTCTGTCTTTCTGGTAAGTGCTTGCACCCTATAATAAAAATCTCTAAAAATAAAGAAATACAGTCTAGTAAGGATAGAGTTTGATGATAAAGGAGGCTGGATCTCACATGGCTGACTGGACACTTGGAGTCCCCAAGTGGGAGACTTAAGAAACACATTGGGGGAGCCAACTGATGATACAGTGGTTAAGGTGTGGACTCCCACATAGCCAATCACATTTCAAGTCTCCAGACCTGGGTGGGAGCTTGAAACTCACACTGGATGAATGTGTTTGCATGCATGTGTGGCCAAAATTCCAGGAGGAGAATGGACAAGTAGGGGTTGCAGTGTGGGCAACCCCCTAGTGGGTGATTTCTCACTTTCCTTCTCACTGTCTCTCTCTGTTTCTCTCTCATGAGCACACATGTCCTATAGCAAAAACCTTAAAAAGGAATGAATGAAAACCACACTGGGAGAGTGTGTGTGCAGGCCCAAAGCCTGGAAGGGAGGGGGAAATGGAACAGAAGGGATTGGGGCATGATCCTTCCTCCTGGAGGCCACTTTTTCTCACTTTAATTCTCCCTTAGTCTCTATCTGGCACTTGCCCCCTGGCAAAATTGTTAGAATAAATAAATAAAATAACAATTGAAGTTATATTTAGGATGTGACTGCTATCAAAGTACAACAAATAATTGAGGATATGAAAATACAATAATATACCTATTTCCTTTGTAATACATTAAATAGTCAGATCTGGAGCCGGTCAAGTAAGTACAAGAATATCAGAGCTGGGGACCAGCAGTTAGCGTAATGACTATGTCGTTAGACTCCCACATAGTCGACCGTGGTTCGAGTCCCAGACCCGATGGCTTAAAACTCACACTGGGCATGTGTGCATGCGTGCCCAAGATCCCGAGAGGAGAATGGAGGAGAAAGGATTGTGGCATGGCCATCCCCCCAGGGGGTGATTTCTCGCTTTCTGTCTCTCTGTCTCTCTCTGTCTGTCTGGTGAGCACACGTGCCTTATAGCGAAAACCTCTCCAAAAAAAAAAAAAAAGAATATCAGAGCTGGAATGAGTATAATGTGCCCAGTTCTCTGCGATATTGAAATGGGATAAGCAATCATCTGAGATTTTAGTGGTCAGAGTCAGAGAAGGTGACAAAACTACCTGACCTTTTATGTTCATAACCAAAGAACGTTGTAACTCTCAGATAGGAAAGGCACATGTAATTTTATTATTTCTTACTTAAATTGTTTATTTTTCTTCTTCTCTTTTTTTATTAATTTATTTTACATTCACTCACTACATTCATTCCCTAAGCATCATCACAGCATACAAAACGTGATTTCCCATCCAAAATACACTGCACAGTGGTTTAATCATGCATGTTATCATCAGCAAATAATTTTCTATTTCTCATTTCATATATATGTATATATGCTTTTTTCTCCCTATTTTTCACCCTCTGCCATTTCCCATCCTCCTCTCACAATGTCTGGTATCTACAGTTGCTTTCCATTCCTTTCCCCCCACCCACGATTTATTGATTCACAAAATATCTTAATTAATCTACTTTCAATAGCAAGTTCAGCTGATATATACATATCTGTGAACATGTCTGACGTTAGGCGTGAAACTGAGTAGAATGGATATACTTTAAAGTAGCACCTAGCTGATGCTATAGAGCTTTTTTTTTTGGGGAGAGGTTTTTGCTATAGGGCACATGTTTTTGCCAGACAGACAGAGAGAGATAGAGAGACAGAAAGCGAGAAATCACCCCCCAGGGTGGATGGCCTCACCGCAATCCCTTCTCCTCCATTCTCCTCTCGGGATCTTGGGCACGCACGCACACGTGCCCGGTGTGAGTTTTAAGCCACCGGGTCCAGGACATGAACCACAGTCGACTACATGGGAGTCCAGCGACATAGCCATTACACTAACTGCTGGTCCCATGATGCTATATAGCTTACTATGGTCATTAAATAGGTATTTTCAAATCTATTTTTTAATTTTAAGGAAAGCAGTTTTCTTTCCTTGCTTTATTAAATGAAAATTTAAAAAAATGTTAAGAGAGCTTTGCTTAAAACTTAAAGCCAGGAAACAGGTTAGGATTCTGTTCATATAGTAGGTATATGAACCTATCGCAGCTCAAGACAAGACAAAAATCTTTCAATCTGGAAAACAAAGCCTAGAAGAAAATCAGTACTGTTTTAGTCAGAAGTCATAAGATTCTATTTCACCAGTTCAGTCTCGTGTACTTAATCCATCTTCTCTTGTGGTCTAATCTTCCCATTTGAATTCTGGAAGATAACATTCAACTCCAGACTTTTCCCTACCATTAAGTTGGCCATTTTCTTAGTTGTTATTGAACTCTTGTTTCTGTGTGTCTGTGTTTAGTTTCCTGGTATAGCACTCCCTTCCAAACTTCTTGGCGAGCTGGTCTGGTCCTGGTAAATTCTATCAGGTTTTGTTTATCTGAGCATGTTCGAATCTTTTCTTCCCATATGAAGAATAATCTTGCTGGGCACAATATTCGTGGTTGAAATTGCTTTTCCCTTAATACTTTAATATATTTTCCCATTCTTTCCTTGCTTGCATTTTTTCTAAGAAGAGATCTGCTGTTAGCCTGATGGGATATCCTTTGCAGGTAACTTGACATTTCTCTCTTGCCAATCTCAGTATCTTGTCTGTGTTTTTGGTCAATGTGGCTATAATGTGTCTTGGAGAAGATCTTCTTGGGTTGATTCTATGTGGGATTCTTGGGTTTGGATCTTTGAATGCCTCTCTAGGTTTGGAGAGTTTTCTTCCAGGATTTTATGGAATAGATAATAGATTATCCCCCTCCCCACCATGAGTCTCTTCACCTTCTGGGACACCGAATATCCAGGTGTTTAGACATTTAATGGTATCTAGTATTTC
>NW_006203599.1:4344-9663 GCF_000334495.1 Tupaia belangeri chinensis | reverse complement strand
TAGCCATTACGCTAACTGCTGGTTCTCATCTGGTAGAGTTCTTCTGAGGACTACCTGATTCATGGGTTTTTCTTTGCTCAGATAAACTATGATATATTTAATTTGTCTAAAGATGTCTTTTTTTTTGAGAGAGAAAGTTTTGCTATAGGGCACTTGTGTTTGTCGGAGAGACAGAGGCAGAAAGAGAGAAATCATCAGCCAGGGGGGATGGCCATGCCACAATCCCTTCTTTTCCAATCTCCTCTAGGGTTTTTAGGCATGCGTGTACATGCATTTGGTGTGAGTTTCAAGCCACTGGGTTGGGGACTTGAACCACAGTAGACTACATGAGAGTCCAGTGATGTAACCATTATGCCATCTGCTTGTCCCTAAAGATTTCTTTTTAACTGTATGAACTAGAAACTTTTCCTGAAAGCTTCAAATTACCAAAACCAACTCAAGAAGAAACCCTAATCAATCAAAGAAATTGAGTTTGTAATTTAATCTTCTGACAGAATATTCTAAACCAGATGGTTTCACTTATTAAGTCTATCATATATTTAAGGAAGAAATAATATCAGTTTGATAAAAGAGAACACATTCCAAAAATTCCTAAGTGTAGTATACTAAAACCAAACTATGATATTACAAGAAAACTATAGATCAATATCAGTCACAGAGATAGACATAAAACTTATTAACAAAATATCATAAAATTGAACAAATTAAGAAGGGCTATATAGCATGACCATGAAAGTTTATGACAGGAATGGAAAGCTTGTTTAATAGTTGAAAATTAATGTAATTAGAGGCCAGCAGATGGAGTAATGGTTATATTGCTGGACTCTCACATAGTCAACCATGGTTTCAGTCCTGAACCCAGTGACTTAAAACTCATGCTGGGTGTGTGTGCATGTGTGCTCAAAATCTTGAGAGAAGAATGGAGAAGGGATTGTGGTGTGGCCATTTCTCCTGGGGAGTGATTTCTTGCTTTCCTTTTCTCTGCCTCTTTCTATCTCTCTGGAGAGTGCATGTGCACTATAGTAAAAATCTCAAAAAAAAAATGTAATTCCTTATTTTAACAGAATAAAGAAGAAAATAATATGATTGTCTTAAAAGTTAAAGAAAAAGGCATCTGGCAGGTGGCATGGTGGTTAAAGGTGCTGGACTCCCACATGGCTGACCACAGTTCAAGTCCTGGACCTGGAGGCTTGCTTTCTAACTCTCTCTGTCTCTCATCCAACTGTAAAATAGTACTACTAATAAATAAAGTTAAATAAAATAATTCTTTTTTTTGAGAGGTTTTCGCTATAGGGTGCGTACATTCGCCAGAAAGACAGAGAGAGAAAGAGAGATAGAAAGTGAGAAATCACGCCCCCCAGGAAGGATGGCCACGCCGCAATCCCTTCTCCATTCTCTTCTCGGGATCTTGGGCTTGCCTGGCGTGAGTTTAAGCCACCAGGTCCAGGACGCGAACTGTGGTCGACTACATGGGAGTCCAGTGACATAGCCATTACGCTAACTGCTGGCCCCTAAAATAATTCTTAAAAAAAGAAAAAGGCATTTGTTGATTAATTAAAAATTTTAATTAATTAATTTTACATTCATTCACTAAGCATTGTTGCAGCATCCAAATTGTGATTTCCCATCCAGAATATACTGTATAGTGGCTTAATCATACATGTTGTTGTTCATAATTTTCCACTTCTAGTTTCATATATCTATGCGTAAATATATATATGTATGTATGTATGTATGTATGTATGTATATATATATATATTTTATTGCTTCACAAAATTTCTTAAATAATCTAACTACTTTGAATAGCAAGTTCAGCTGGTATATACATATTTATGAATACATATCTGACTTTAGGCTTGAAACTGAGTAGAATGAATGTACTATAAAGTAACACCTAGCTGATGCTATATAGCTTACTTTGGTCATTAAATAGGTATTTTTAAATATACTTTTTAATTTCAAGAAAAGCAGTTATAGCTTTAATAAATCAAAGTCAAAGAAATACTAAGAGTGCTATACCAGGAAAATTAAATACAGACACACAGAAATAAAGAGTTCAAAAACTAAGAAAAGGACCAACTTGATCATAAGGACAAGTCTGGAGTTGAATATTATATCCCAGAATTTAATCAGGTAGATCAAAACACAACAGAAGATATTAAGTACATGAAACTGAACTGGTGAAATAGAATCTTATGACTTTTTTTTTTTTTGGAGAGGTTTTTGCTACAGGGCGCGTACGCTCAAAAGACAGAGAGACAGAGAAACAGAAAGTGAGAAATCACCCCCCAGGGGGGATGGCCACGCTGCAATCCCTTCTGCATTCTCTTGGGGTCTCAGGCACACACGCACACATGCCCAACGTGAATTAAAGTCACCGGGTTCCGGGACTCAAACTGCGGTTGACTACATGGGAGTCCCGTGACATAGCCATTATGCCAACCACTGGTCCCAAGAATCTTATGACTTTTGACTAAAACATTACTGATTTTCTTCTAGGCTTTGTTTTCCAGTTTTAAGGATTTTTATCTTATTTTGAGCTGCCAATAGGTTCATGTACCTACTATTCAAAAAGGCAAATTTTTTACCAGAAAAGGGAAACCAATAAAAACCAAAAACTGATGAGTTATTTTCGCCTTTTTTGGAGGTGTTTCACAACCCCCATTAAACTATTAAATTATCTGTATGGGGGCCAGCAGGTGGCATGGAAGTTAAGATGCTGGATTCCACATGGCCAACTCCACGTTTCAAGTCTCAGAAATGATGGCCTGAAAAAACACACCGGGCACGTGTGTGTGGGTAGCCAAAAATCCTCAGAGGAGAATGAAAGAGAAGGGATTGCAACATGACCATCCTCTTTCAGATGTGACTTCTCACTTTCCCACTCTCTTTGCCTCTCCCTGTGGCAAAAACAAATAAACAAATAAAACAAAACAAAAAGCAAAAACCCAGGATACAAACAAACAAATAAAATTACCTGCTATGAGAGTGGGATTCAGTGAAGAAATATTCCCTACTGGAAAAATATGAAATCCTGGATTTTCTTGAATAGTTCCTATGCATTCTAAGTAAATTAAATGAACTATATTAATACTTTTAAAATTTATATTTCAAGTTCTTTTATACATTCAATCATGCTATTTAGCTTGCACACTGAATATTCCAACATGTGTATATTTCTCCCAGTCTAGTTGATAATACTCTAAAGTTATCTTCAACAGATAATACCCCATTTCTTTGTTCCATTGATGCTTTGCCTCTCTATTTTTCTCCTTAATATCCTTCCTCAGACTCTACTTCTTCACACTGTATCTTGTATTCACAACCATTTACTGTGTTCTATATCCTTTAGTCATTCAGTTTCAGTCATAGAGTGTGGACACTCAGTTATATTAAGGGGGGACATACAAAAGGTCTCCTTCATAGCCTGGCTTGTCACTCAGCAGTAAACCTTCCATATTCATCCACTTTCTGTCAAAAGCCAGGGTCATATTAATACTTTTATTGAAGAAAAGAAGATGGTATTTTTAAAAATTAGGATGCCAGGTGGGTACACTAAGCAAAAAACAAGGTTTTCAGAGAAGAAATTTCTTTTATTTTATTTTATACATTTAACTACTATACACCACTTAGCTTTTAAGCTGAATTTACCCAACCTGAATATACTTCACACCAGTCCAGTTGAGGATACAAAACATGTTATCATCAACAGATAATAATCCATTTGTTTCCCATAAATGTCTTATTTCTCTACTTTCTTTGTTAATTTTTTTCCTTACACTCTCCCCATTCTCCCACCCTTTCCACACATACTGTCCAGTATCTATAACCATTTTCTTTTCTTTCTTTCTTTTATTTATTTTTTTGAGAGGTTTTTGCTATAGGTGTGTGCACTTGCCAGAAAGACAGAGACAGAGAGACAGAAAGTGAGAAATCACCCCCCGGGGGGGGATGGCCATGCTGCAATCTCTTCTCTTCTGTTCTCCTTTTGGGATCTTGGGCATGCATGCACACACACCCGGCGTGAGTTTAAGCCACCAGGTCCCAGACTCGAACCCCGGTCGACTACATGGGAGTCCAGCGACATAGCCATTACGCTAACTGCTGGTCCCTCTATAACCATTTTCAATGCTTCTATGTCCTCAAATTTTTCAGTTTCCACCATAGAGTGTGGATAGTCAGTACACGTTAGGTGGAGACGTACAATGTCTATCTTTCATAGCCTGGTTTGCTTCACTCAGCAATAAATCTTCCATATTCATCCACTTTCTATCAAATGCCTGGCCCTTGTTTTTCTTATGGTGGAGTAGTATTCCATAGAATATATGTGCTACACTTTTTCAATCCATTCATCTGTTTATGGGCATTTGGGTTGGTTCCATGTCTTAATAATCATGAACAATGCTACAATAAACATAGATGTGCAAGCACTTTTCTGACTGAGTGTTCTCCTATCCTTTGGGTAGATACCCAGGAGTGGAATCCCTGGATCATATGGTAGTTTTATTTGTAGGCCTTTGAGAAACCTCCATATTGTTCTCCACAGTGTAGGAGAGTTCCTCTTTCACCACATCACAGTTAGCACTTATTATTATTATTATTTTTTAATCTTCACCATTCTGACTGGGGTTAGGTGGCATCTCATTGTGGCTTTGGTCTGTATCTCCTTTATGATGAGGAATGGTGAGCATTTTTTCATAAGCTTTTTGACTGTATGTCTTCCTTAGAGAGTTTTTTGTTTAGCTTATTTTCCCATCTTTTAATTGGGTTAATCACCTTTTCAGGTAAACTGCTTGAGTTCTCTCTGTATTCAGTCTCTTATCTGAGACATAGTTTACGAAAACACTCTCCCAGTCCAAGAACTGTCAATTCATATTAATTACTATGTCTTTTGCTGTGCAGAAACTTAATCTGATGTAATTCCACTTGCTGATTTGGGGATTACTGTCTATGATTTGAGAGTCCTATGCAAGAGGTCTTTGCCCACCCCATTGTCTCCAACAGTTTCTCCAGTGTTTTCCACTAATATTTTTATACTTTGAGGTCTTAGGTTTAGAATTTTGATCTGTTTTTGAGTTCATTTTTGTTAAAAGTAAAAGATGAGGGTCCAGTTTCATCTTTCCACAGGTGGATACCCAGTTTTTCCAAAAACATTTGTTAAAGAGGTTTTCTTTTTCCCACTGGATTGACTTGTGTTCTTTGTCAAAAATCAATTGACTGTGGGACCAGCAGTTAGCATAATGGCTATGTCACTGGACTCCCACGTAGTCAACCACAGTTCGTGTCCCGGACCCGGTGGCTTAAAACTCAGGCCGGGC
>NW_006203599.1:0-3170 GCF_000334495.1 Tupaia belangeri chinensis | reverse complement strand
TATTTTAATGCCTTTTCTTTCTTTTTCTTTTTCCTTTTTATTTATTTATTTTTTTTGTGAGGTTTTCACTATAGGGTGCGTGCGCTCACCAGGGAGACAGACAGAGAGACAGAAAGCAAGAAATCATCCCCCAGGGGGGATGGCCATGCCACAATCCCTTCTCCTCCATTCTCCTCTCGGGATCCTGGGCCCACACGCACACGTGTCCGGCATGAGTTTAAGCCACCAGGTCGGGAATCAAACCGCGGTCGACTACATGGTAGTAAAGCGACATAGCCATTACGCTAACTGCTGGTCCCTTTTCTTTCTTTTTCTTGTCTGATTACATTGGCTAGGACTTTCACCACTATGCTGAAAAGGAGTGGAGAGCATGGGCAGCCTTGTCTTGTACCAGTTTTTAGTGGAAAAGCTGATGTTAGCTATAGGTTTTTCATAAATGGCTTTTATTATGCTGAGAAATGATCCTTCTATGCCCATTTTGCTGAGAGTCTTAATTATAAAGGAATGTTGTATTTTGTCAAATGTTTTTTTTCTGCATCAATTGAAATATTCCATTTATGGTTTTGCATATGTTGAACAACTCTTGCATTCCTGGAATAAAGCCTACTCAGTTGTGATGAATCATCTTTTTAAAAAATATATATTGTTGAATACAATTTCCTAGTATCTTGTTGAAAGTTTTTTTCATCTATATTCATTAGAAACATTAGTCTATAGTTTTCCTTTATTGTCGTATCCTTATCTGTTTTGTGAATGAGGGTGATGGAGGCTTCATAACACGAATTTGGGAGGGTTCCTTCCTTTCGATCTTTAGAAATACTTTGAGTAAAATGGTGGTTACCTCTTCTTTAAAAGTTTTGTAGAATTCATAAGTGAAGCCATCAGGACATGGGCTTTTCTTTGTTGGGAGGTTATTTATTACTGATTCAATCTCATTGCTTGTTATGGGTCTATTTAGGCTTTCTATGTCCTTCCTCATCAACCTTGGTAGAATATATGTGTCCAGGAACTTGTCTATCTTATCCTGGCTTTCTTATTTGTTGGCGTAGAGTCACTCATAATATCCTCTAATGATGTTTTGCATTTCTGTTATGTCTGTTGTAATATTGCCTGTTTCATTGTGAATTTGATTGATCTGGTTCCTTTCTCTCTTCTTTATTAGTCTAGGTAATGGTGTGTCAATCTTGTTTATCTTGTCAAATACCCAGCTTTTAATTTCATTTATTTCCTGTATAGTTCATTTGTTTTCTATTTAATTTATTTCTGCTTGAATTTTTATTATTACTATTATTATTTTTTGAGAGTTTTTTTGCTATAGGGTGCGTGTTCTCTCCAGAAAGGCAGAGAGAGACAGAGGGATTGAATGTGAGAAATCACCCCCCAGGGTGATTCACATTCTCATGCCACAATCCCCTCCTCCATTCTCCTCTGGGGATCTTGGGCACACACGTATGTATCCAGCATGAGTTTAAGCCACTGGGTCTGGGACTCAAACTGTGGTTGACTACATGGGAGTCCAGTGACATAGCCATTATGCCAACTGCTGGTCCCTCGAATCTTTGTAATTTTTTTTTTTCCTGGCATTTTTAAAAATTTTTTTTGGTGGTTGTTTCTCCAGTTTCTTGAGGAATGATGTTAGGTTGTCCATTTGCCACCTTTCCATTTTTTTTTTTCGCCCACTAATTGCTAAGAACTTCCCTCTTATGACTGCATTCATGGTGTCCCATAGATTTTGGAAACTTGTGTTATTATCATTTGTTTTCTTGGATGTTTTGATTTCAGTCATAATCTCTTCGGCAGTTGTGAAGGCATTCAGGAGTAGGTTGTTTAGTTTTCATGTATTTGTGTATTTTTGAGGGTGTTTCTTGAAATTCATATCAAGTTTATTTCCATTAGGGTTGGAGAAGATGCAAGATATAGTTTCTAGTCCTTTGAATCTGTAAAGGCTGATTTTGTGCCCTGTCTTGTGGTCAATCTTCCAGCAGGTACCTTTATTTTGTGGTGGAAACTTTTAAAGATGTCTGTCAAGTTCATTGGCTTGATGACATAATTTAGGTCCTAAATCTTTTTGCTTATTTTCATCTCATTGATATGGCTAAAAGAGATAATGGTTGTTGAGATCCCCAATAATTAGTGTGTTGCAGTCTTTTCTTTTAGATCTAGCAGTCTTTCCTTTCACATATTTGTGTGCTCCTGGCTTGGATACATAGATATTTATAAGTGTTATATCTTCTTAATGAATTAGCCCTTTACTATTATATAATGCCCTTATTTGTCTCTTACAGTGTTTGTCTGAAAGCCTATTTTTGTCTGAAATCAGTATCATGACTCCTGCTCTCTTTTGGCTTTGGTTTGCATGGAATATCTTTTTCCAGCCCTTCACTTTTAGTCTATGTATGTCTTTATCCATGAGATGGGTTTCTTGTAGGCAAAAGATGGAAGATTTCTAGTTTTTTATCCATTCATCCAGTCTGTGCCTCTTGATTAGAGAATTTATACCATTAATGTTCAACGTTATTATCGATATTTCTGGACTTGTCTCTACTGTTAAGTTGGCCATTTTCTCAGTTTTTTGTTCTCTTATTTCTGCCTGTCTGTCTTTAGTTTTCCTGGTACAATGCTCCCTTCAGAACTTCTTGAAGAGCTGGTCTGGAGTTGGTAAATTCTTTCAGGTTTTGTTTGTCTGAGAATGTTTTTCTTTTCTTCCCATATGAAGGATAATCTCGCCAGGTATAGTAATGTTGGTTGAAATTGTTTTTCATTTAACACTTTGAATATTTCCCCATTCTTTTCTTGCATGCATTGTTTCCCATGAAAGGTCCAGTGTTAGCCTGATGGCATGATCTTTGTAAGTAATTTGACATTTCTCTCTTGCCAATTTTAATATCTTGTCTTTTTAAAAATTTTTTAACCATTTTTTTTAATGTAATTTTACATTTTTCCATAAACATTTACTTTACACATCAAAAAATTTTTGCTCATACTTCATAGTTTTGACAGTTAGTAAACAACTTTCTTATCTTTTTAAAAAAAATTAATTCAATTTTTTTACAATTAAAATATGAATTTAATTTAGAACAAAAATTTTTTGAAATTCATACATAGTTTTCTCATTACATGTATTTCCAAGAGATTTTTTTGGAAACATTTTCTTTTTTTTTTTTTTTTTT
>NW_006203598.1:225593-231054 GCF_000334495.1 Tupaia belangeri chinensis | reverse complement strand
CCTAGGAAAGTCATCGGGGGCTCTCAGGCTGGTGAGGACATGAATTCCTTCCCGTCTCTGGGGCCTGTCAGCCAGACCTGCTCCTTTCCCAAGCGAGACTAAGATCTGGCCCTCTAGTTTTCTAAGCCAGGTCTGGGCAAGCGTGTCCTTCACGAGTGGGGACTGGGAGGTGGGGCCTGTAGCAGCTCTCCTGATCAGCACTCCCTCCTAAAGAGCTCAAGTGCCCCGTGTGTCTTTTGGAATTTGAGGAAGAGGAGACTGTCATTGAGATGCCTTGCCATCACCTCTTCCATTCCAACTGCATTCTGCCCTGGCTGAGCAAGGTACTGCTTCCTTTATTCCAGTCTTCACCCTGCCCTGGGCCCAGTATTAAGCTTGTGTTGATGGACTGTTGGGGGATAATTAAGGAATGATGGGAATTGGGAACAGGGAAGGGTTATTGGCTTATGAAGACCAGACCTGGGCTGGAACACTGCACCTAACTTTTCCCAGACAAATTCCTGCCCCCTGTGCCGCCATGAGCTGCCCACTGATGATGACACTTACGAGGAGCACAGACGAGATAAGGTAGGGGCTGGTGGGTAAATGGAGTGGGTTACAATGGGCTCTATGCCTTTGGCCCTGCTGTTCTCATTTCCTACTCTTACCATTCCCCTGGGTAGGCCTCAGAGTCCCTGGCTCTGCCGCCGTCCCAGTGACTTTGGGGAGGGTTAAGTACCTCAGCAGTGCAGATGCTAGGTGCCTGAAGCAGTGAGTGCTAGCCCCATGGTGGCTGTCCCATCCCTTCACTGCAAGGCCTTCTAGCATGGCCCCTGCTCAGTGTACCTTCTTTCCCCTAGGCTCGGAAGCAGCAGCAGCAGCACCGACTGGAGAACCTCCATGGGGCCATGTACACGTAGGTGGCTGGGGCTGAGCTCGTCGTCCTCTTGCATCTTGAACCCTCATTAAAGGTTTCTCTACCTGCCCTGCGACTACATTGCTCACAGGCCTGGGCAGGGGCTGTGCATCCTCCTCTAGGCCTCTGCTGCTACTGGGGAAGGTGGTCTTTAACTCTAGATCATCCGTCTATGTTTCCCTCCTGCTAGCCTGTCTGGACTTAGGGCAGCACAGCCATTGGACCAGCCAGGGCTTGGACAAAACGTGGCAGGGTCTGGTACCCAGTAGCTGTCTAGAGCTGATAAAACTAACCTGGGCCGTCCTCCTCTGTAATTTCTAGTTACTCTGGAAGCTTTAGTTAACCTTGGAACCCCAGGAGTTTTAACTCCACTGAGAAAATTGATCTTACTTAAACATTTTAGTTGTTCTCTGTAACCCCCTTCTGGAGTCCCTACTTTGAATCAAAGTTCAAACCAGACTGAGTGGGAGGAGTGTAAGATTATCAAACAGGTCAGTTCTTTACTGTTCAGAGGCCTGCAGAAGATTTTGAGCTCCTGAGAGGTATTTGGATAGCACCTGCAGCCCTGCCCTTAAAGAGGACTCAGGGCTTGCCCTGGAGGTGGAGTATCCTCCAATCCTTTGCTGAGGTAAAGCCATTCTACATCAGATCCTCCCTCACTCTCCAGAACAGACTACAAACATGCAAATTAGAATTCTTTAATAGATATAAAAAAAAGTACTAAAATACCCACGTGGTTCTGCTGTGTTATTTGCCCTAAAGGAAGTAAGGGGCAGGTGAAAAATCCCAGTGCAGCTCAGTGGGCCCAGAAGTGGGCCTTTCCATAGACTAAGGCGTGCTCACCCCCTCCCCAGACTTCTATCCCCTCTGCTGTTCCCAGCCCCCCATTCCTGCAGCAGGAAACCCCAGTGGTCTGGCTCTGGCACTGGGAGTAGAAGGCACCTGAAGGGCCGGCTGGGCAAGTGAGGACAGGTGACCTTTAAACACAAAACAACACCACGGGGTGTGGAAGCAGGTCGTGCAGCTGAGGCAGCTGGCAGGGCCCACCCCTCTATGGCACAGGTGGATGTGGGATGGCCACTTCTCCAAGAGCGAGGAAGCCCAGATCCCAACAGAACACTTTCTTAAAATTGTTTTTGGTACAAAATAAATGCAAAGAAGGTAGGGGTTGGGGGCGGGTGGTGCTGCGGAGGCCGGGCCAGCCACCCTCCCCAGACCTCAGATCATGGCGATGCTTTCGGGAGCGCAGTTGAGGTGAGTGGAGGTGCTGCTGCTCCCGGAGGACTTGCAGGCCCGGCCAGGGGCAGGCTGTAGTGCAGCAACCAGTGTGTCTGAGGAGATCGCCCCAAACTCATAGCTGAAGGTGCCATAGAAAATGAGGATATCGATGACAAACACCCACTCGCATAGGGCTGCCCCGTGCTGTAGCAGAGAACTCTCATGGACAAAGAAGACGCCACCTGGGAGGGGGTTAAGGAAATGTTCTGTGGGATGTATGGGGACTGGCAACATCCTTCTTCAGTCCCAGACATGAGCTAGGCTGGGGCAAAGGACCCAGCCTCACTGTCCTGGGAGAGCAGACGACACCGGCAGCGTTAGCTAGAAACCTGTACATCCGCCCCCATCCCCTCCATCTCGGATGCAAGAAAGGCTAAGCTAGAGGATGTGTCCCTGGCTGCCCTCTTCTGGAAGGATACTGAGAACCAGTGTGATGAAGGCGATGGCAGCCAGCACACTTCGCAGGTAGGCCACAGCCAGGTCCAGGGGGGCTGTGGCCCCATGGTAGGAGAGAGCACAGTGCAGGCAGACGAAGAGCAGCCCCGCGGGGAACGCCACGCCAGCTCCAATGTAGTGCAGAGACTTGGCATGATCCACCTGGGCCCAGAGAGAAGGGCTAATCCGTGAAGCATTGGCTCCTCTGCCTCTCCTTCCCTTCTAGCCCCTCCTTTCTTGCCTCCCAACTTGGAGGTGCTGGCCATGCAGGAAGTTCAAGAGGGAGGGAAGGGGCGCACCTGAAAATTGCCGACCACCACGAGGCCTGCGGCATTAGTGCAGCCTGTGATGAGCGCTGTGGTGTTCACCCAGGAGTGCCGACTCTGCTCCAGGAGCTGTCCGTAGCGCAGGAGGCAGACCAGGGCCACTGAGGGAGGAGCATCCGGCTGGGGCCAGGCCTAGCACCTCCCTCCAGCCCCTTCCTGTAGCCCAGCCCAGCCAACCCACAGGACTCTCCCAGCCACTGTGGCGCTTCTGTCCCTACTGAGGGCCGGAAGGGAGAGGAAGGGACGGGTGGGTGGCAACTGAGTTTCCTCAGGCCAGCAGGGCAGCTATGTGGGAGGCAGTCTGGCCCTCAAGCAACCACAGACAGTCGCCCCTGCTGCTTTAGCCCTTGGTGGGGGAACTGTACTGAGCAAGGGCGTTTGGGGCCTTTTTGGGGAGGTGGTGTGTGTGTTTGGCGGGGGGTGGAGGTGTGTATGCTGGACTGGGCCAGCAGGGGCAGGGTTAAGGGCACAACTCACCCATGAAAGCACCCACGTTGCCAATGAGGCTGAAGAGGCAGCTCTCTGGGGGATATGTGCCGCACTTGCTGAGGGGCGCAAGGACAGAGTGAGGGGCAGGAGCACCGAGGGCCCCCCGGCTTGCCCCTGCACCTCAGTAGGCAAGCTGTGGGTTCGTGCTGTGTCCCTCAGCCCTCCCGCAGAGCTGGTGTATGAGAGACAGACGGGCGGGCCCGGAGAGCCCAAGATTCCTTGCCAGGGCCTGCAACTGGCATGGGTAAACTTGAGCCCTAACGTGAGCTTGGCGGAGGCCTGAGCTAGAATCCAGGTGTGCCCACTCACTAGCCATGTGACCTGGAGCACTGACAACTCGGAGCCTCCATTTTCCCACCTAAGAAATGGTAAAGCAATAGCTGCCTCACCGCTGGGAGGATTGAGACTATTTGCACAGAAAGTGCTCAGCCCAGTGCCGGGAGGTGGTAACTGGCAAGTAGTACTGCCATTGAGGGCTCTTAGCAGACTTGTTATTCTGAGGCCCAGGGACAGACCTTTGCTTGAGTGGCATTGTGGGAGTCTGGGAGGGCCCAGGGTCTCTCTGTATTGCCATTTCCAGGCCTCACCTGATGAGGGGGACATCATCCAGGGTGCAGCAGGTCTTGGGACCCCCTTGCTCAGTGGGGTCAGGAGAGCAGGACTCGTTGTAGGACCTGGCGGGCAGGACAGGGAGTAGACTGGGGGAAGGGGTGACCTCGGGCCCTAGCCTCAGGCCTCCAAGAGGACCCTTTCCCGGACCTCCCTAGCAGGAGGAGCGGTGCCCACTCCCAGGGTCTGCTGGAAACAAGCCAACGGGGTGAAGGGATGGTGAAGAATGGGAGGATGGGCGTGAGGTCAGGCCTGGGGACTAATGGCAGAGAAGAGCAGGGAGGCCCAGGGTATTTGCCTCAAGGCAGCTGCGAGCCCAAGAGGGGACAGAGATGAGAGGAGCTTTAGAGTGAGGCTGTCTGCAGAGTGCTCCATACCAGTTCTCCACGGGGCACACGTGGCGGTTCATCACGGCCATGGCATACCTGTGGGAGCAGAACTGTCACCCTGCCCTGGTGGCCTCCCGGCCAGCCACCCCCACTGACTGCTCTTCCACCTTGATTTCTGGCCCCATTCAACCGCAGTGACCTTGCTGGGAATCCAGCGGGGGCGGTCCTGAGGCTTGTTACCGCACCAGAGCCTGCAGGACGGCCCCCAGCTAGAGGCCCTCTGGAAGTTGCCCTGGCTAGGAGTCTGTGAGGGTCAGGGTGCGGGACAACAGTGGTGCCAGCTTGTCCCAAAGGGCTGTGTGCCCAGGCACCAGGCCAGGCTTTGACCACAGCCAGTGACCTGGGTACCACCCTGGAGCCTACAACAGGACAAGGGACTGTGTATGTGCCATGAAGCTCCCATTGGGCCCCTACCCCCTTTACTCACACGGTCCATATGCCAGTGATGGAGAATGCTGACAGGCTGACAGGCAGGAGGATCCAGGCGGTCATGAGGGAGGGGAGCCAGGGTGGTGGTGGTGTGGGGGGGAGGACAGGAGGTAGGTGGGGAAGACGGGACAGGCCCAGCTACCTTGAGGTATTTCAGCCACGACCATCAGCAGCCCTGGCCTGGTGGAGAGAGGCAGAGCAAAGTCCAGGGTCCGGTGAGTGCCAGAGGGACTTGGGGGAGGGGACGGTGGTCAGCACCTCCAGGGCTCCCGCGGGGCCTCTGCGCTGAGCCCACGCCGGACGTGGACACCCTCTGGCGCCCATTGGGGCCCTCTGCAGTCCACCCCAATGCCAGAGGCACGCTGAGAGGCTCGGGCGGGGCCGTAACATCTGGAAAGGGAGTCGCCCTCCCTCGCCTGCGGGAGCAGGGCACGGAGCAGGGCTGGACAATCGCCGCCACGCCAAGGCACGCCCGGGAGGGCGCGCGGGCTGGCTGGAGCGGCGGGGAGGCGGCGGCGCGCAGGCAACCACCTGACCACCAGCGCGCCCTGGGCGAGGGGCGGGGTCACGCGGGAAGCCCGGCCCGGACCCCGCTCGCGTGGGCGCGGAGC
>NW_006203598.1:217370-225278 GCF_000334495.1 Tupaia belangeri chinensis | reverse complement strand
CGGGACGTGGAGTCCGCGCAGCCCCGGCCCCGGCGCCCGCGCCCAGCCGCAGACTACAACTCCCGAGCCCCCGCGCCCGCGTCACGAGCTAAGCGTGGGCGGCGCCCAACTTTGGGGGACCTGGGTGCCGAGGGCTGTGGCCTGGGGACCTCTCTGACACCGAGATGCGCTGGGGACTGTTTGGCTCACCCTCTTCCAGCGGTGCAGGCGCTGAGAGGCGGGGACCTCCAGGCCGGCCAGCCTGCAGCCCCGCCTGTGATTGTCATCTGCACCAGGTTGGAGGAAGCCTCTTGCCGCCGGGCACTCTATCCAGCCTGGACCGGAGAACAGGGGCTGGGGTAGCTACCTCAGTGTGGCGCCCTTTGCATTCCTTTGACCAAGGCCTGTGGCGCGGCCGCTGGGAAGGGAGCACAAAGCCTTGGCTGTTCCTTAAGAAATGCAAGCACTCTGGGTTTGGCTTATGCTTCCTGAGGCTCAGCAAACTCTGGAGGAGGGCTGCTTTCATCAGATACTTTTTATTTTCGGGCGTACAAGTACACAGAGTACTAGCCAGGAGTCACCGTGTCCAGCACATTTCCCGACTGCTCAACTTACTTGAAGTAAGGCGGCAGAGACCGAAGGATATTTATTCTAGGTAGACAACATACAGGAGTCTGGGAAGGATAGGTGAGGATTGACGATTGACGGCTGTGTTGGTAGCCCAAGGAGAGAAGGTGAGAAACCGAGAGGACTCTGGGAAAAGGAAACAAGGTCATGTTGCAGTTAGGTTACCTACCAGCGTCCTCAAAATTTAGTCAGGAGTGCACTCCTGACATTCTTTTCATGATTGAAAGGGTAGGAATACTTCCTTTTACATGGACTATGCCTGATACTCTAAAGGCAGGACCAGCATCGGTTGGTGTCCTTGTGAGAGGACACTGGGGCTGATCATTACCTGAGCGGTGCCTGGCCCAGCTGCCGGGAACGGGAGCTGAAGTTCAGCAACATGGGTGAGGCAAAGGTTATGTGCAGAAAGAGGACCCTGTGCTATGGAGAACACGCAGAATGAACTGCACAATGCTTGAAGAGGGAGAAACCTGTTTGGACCCGATGGAAGGTAGAAATTCAAATAAGAAGCCTACTGGAGAGCCCTTTCCTACAACATATCAGGACTAGTAAAGGCAGGATGGAGAAATGTAATTGCAGTGATCACTGTGTGAGGATACCTGGCTGAATGACCAGTGGGGGGTAAATCCAGCCCACCTTCTAGCCATGGTCTGTGCCCCAGAACACAGGGGTACCCTTTCTAATTCACACAGAGGCAACATCTTCTAACAGCCTTTCAGTTGGAATAGGTGCCTTTTCCTCACTTACCCTTCCAAGCTTTAGAGGAAGCTTTCCAATTTTTTGTTTGCCATAGGGCACGTGATGGTCATGCCACAATTCCCTCTTCCATTCTCCTCTTGGGATTTTGAGCATGCCTGCACACATGTGCCCACTGTGATTTTCAAGCCATAGGGTCCCAGACTCGAACAGTGTTTGGCCAAGTGAGAATCCAGTGCCTTACTATGCCACCTGCTGACCCCTTTGGAATTCTTAATTGATACTTCCTATAGCCCACCAAGTCCCTGTTCAATCATTCCTAATGAAGGCCAAAGATGACTTCTCGGGTTCTAAACTGGCTGTTCTAACCAGGGCTAGGGCATGGAGGCAGCTTTTGACTTTACAATGACAATCTGGTAGTTCCCCAAACAGAATTACCTCAAGATCAAGCTCCCTATGACAGGAAGTTTCTTCATGGGTAGTTGGTAGCTGCTAGTTGTGTACCAGGTAGAGGAAGACCAGATGTCTTTAAAAATCCCTTCCAACTCTAAAGCTATGTGAGTTGTTATGCTCCAACCAAGACAGCTCTTAAAATAGTCAGGGAAAGCAAGAGATGAGATTTCCAGTGCTGATTCTGTGGTGGACTTTAGAGCAGGCATTTAATCTCCACTTCCCCGTGTACACAGGTGATTTCACAACTCTTGGCAAAAAACAGTGTTATAAAAATAGTTGTTTATTGGTTTAAAAAATACTGTATTTGAAAAGCACCCTTTTAGATTTTCAAATACTCTGCACACTTCATTTTATTCATGTAACACAGCAGAAACACTGGAAATGAGAAAACAGAATATACTGCTTTTTATATATTTAACACCGCAACAAAACCAGAGCAACCAGTCTCCAAGTCTGTTGGTCCTAAGAAAGCAGAAGAGCTGTTCAGACAAAGTGTTTTTTTTTTTTTTTGAGAGGTTTTTCACTATAGGGCGTGTGCACTCGCCAGACAGACAGACAGAGAGACAGAAAGCGAAATCACCCCCCAGAGGGGTTGGCCACGCCGCAATCCCTTCTCCTCTGTTCTCCTCTCCGGATCTTGGGCATGTACACACACGCGCCTAGAGTAGGTTTTAAGCCACCAGGTCCAGGACGTGAACCGAGGTCATAGCCATTACGCTAACTGCTGGTTCCCCAGACATAAAGTTTTCACTTCCAGTATCATTCCAGCTCTTGGGGAAATTTGGGATGGGTGCTGATAGCCTAAGGGCTGACTCCTCAGGGATAGGAAGGGGACTTGAGGAGGGAGCTTAAGTTGCTTGCAGTCATTGACGACATTACATGGTGTTTCTCCCCAAACAAGGCTCAGAGGTAGAAAAGCAATCTGTCCTCATTCCTTTCTACATGCAAAGGCCTCAGTTAAATTTGTGAGCCAGCTGGGTATCCTGTCAAAGGCATAGTAGGTTGGACACTCATCACCCCAGAGAGCTTCCTCCCACCCGCCTGGCCTAACCTCTAGTTGGCAATGCCCCTCAGAGTGGACCCTGGAGATGGAATGTCCCTTTCTGAGGCTCTTACACAGGGAAAAAGCGTGTTATTGCTCACGTTGGCAGTAACACTGGCTGGCTGG
This sequence comes from Tupaia belangeri chinensis, assembly GCF_000334495.1. NCBI lineage: Eukaryota > Metazoa > Chordata > Mammalia > Scandentia > Tupaiidae > Tupaia > Tupaia belangeri. The sequence goes on along the minus strand of NW_006203598.1, from coordinate 222,355 downwards.
ACTCCAGAGGCTCCTACCCTCACTCGGTACAAGAAGATATATAGTCGTCTTTTTTCCTCTTGCATGATTCTTCAAAGACTTCCATGCTTGCCAGCTGGCTACACTCCAAGTCTCAGTGTTTACTTCTGCACAGCCTGAAGTCTCTCCAAACCCAGCTTCTTTTTATCAGTAACATCACATTTTGTGGCCTACAAGACACAAAGCCTCACAATCAGGCTTAAACTCAGTGAATAAAGAACATTCCATCCATACTGTATGGCCGTGAGATATACTTATCAGTCCGTTTTTTTTTCCTTTTTGGAGAGGTTTTTGCTATAGGGCGTGTGCGCTTGCCAGACAGAGAGAGACAGAGAGACAGAAAGTGAGAAATCACCCCCCAGGGGGGATGGCCACACTGCAATCCCTTCTCCTCCATTCTCCTCTCGGGATCTTGGGCACGCATGCACACGCGCCCGGTGTGAGTTTAAGCCACCGGGTCCGGGACTCGAGCGGCGGTCAACTATTTGAGAGTCCAGTGACATAGCCATTACGCTAACTGCTGGTCCCTACTTTTTTTTTTTTTTTCCTTTTTAAATGGGGAAAGGTGGGGGACAGCCAACAATATATCTAGTCAAAAAGGTGTTGATTATGAAACTGCCTGCTAGGAAGTTCCAGTTAGCCCAACACTATTGACCACACAGCATAGGACAGTGTTCTTCGGGACACTCTAGAGCCTATGGGAAATGCTCTGGGACATCCTCCTTGACAGCAAAGCACCAATTTTTTAGAAACAGGTCAAAGACATCTAGAGGCAGATCTGGTGAATACACTGGATGGTATCGTCTTGGACCCCAGGTGAAGGGTGGTGCTATGCAATGAGGCTGAGCTCCAAGGCTGAGGGCCATCCTCAGAGAGGCAATCTAGTCACATCTTGAGAAACAGCAACATTGCCTCCAATAAGCCAGCTCTGACTTAAGTCAAGGCTTAGTGCTATATATGGTCATACTGCATAAGCTAAGAATTAGAATTTTGGGGGGTGGAAAATATGTATGTGCATTTGATAAAGTGCCTCAAGAAAAAAAAGTTTAAGATAAAGTTTCCATCAGTGTCCTACTGAGAGGGTCTTTGTGAGGATTACTTGACAAACACATACATACAATGGTAAGTTCTAAAAGCTGCCTTTCTGTTTTCTCTTCCCTTCTCACCAAATAATAACGGAAACTGAAATTTTAATTACCATGCCCCCAAATTCCCCTTCTGGTCTTCTAAGTTCTATAGCGAAACCAGGAAATAGGAGATCCAGCTGTGAGATGACAGATCCCAAAAGTATTTCCATACTAAGAAGCCAAAGAGTTCCAGTGAAATCCCATGTTGCAAGTCATAATATCAGTTGAGGGCTGAAAGACTAGCTGAATGTTCCTGTGACCAGCAGAATGGGGGGAGTCTGGCAGAGCCTCCTTGATCCAGGTGGCTTTGGAGGGTAGTTAACGTTCTAAATTAAAAGGCACTTCTAGTCCAGTTGCATAAGGAGAGGGCAAAGACTGTCTCCTTTGGAAGCAGAACTGAGCCCAGGACTAAAGGTTTAAGGCACTTGACCTTGGGCCGGCTCCGTGGGTCGTGGGTCTGGGTCGTGGGTCGTGGGTCTATGGGTTCGTAGTACCCTGGTCCCTGGTCACCTGTTCAATCAGGCCCTTTTAACACATCCACGTCACTCACTGTCCCAGCATTCCTTTGGCACTGTAAGCTGTGGTTTGCCTGTTTTAATGGCGTAGTTGAAGTAGCTGCCTTGCCCCATTTTTCAGGGGGCACACTTTCGCAGAAGTAGGGCACAAACCACAGCCCCCCCTCAGGTGTCTTTTAGGAGAAAAGTTGCTGAGATGAACAGTCAGACTATGGTGAAATGCTTGGGGGAGGGAGCTTTGGTTTCAGGAAGTCTCAGAGTTCACAGGCTCAATGTAAACCCCACACTTCGAGTCACTGAGGTTTGGGTGGAAAACACATGCTTTGGCACTTCCGTGTGCAGGTCCTCTCGTGGACTTCAAACCTCAGCCTAACTGTGCATTGAAAAGGTGTTCATGGGCGAGGGCAGTGCTATTCCTGGGAATCTTTAAGGACAAGAGTTAGATACTCTTGGAAAGTACGAAAAGAGAAAGCCTGGGGGAGAGGATGGGTTCATTTCACTCCCTCTGGGGTGCTGTTCAGGACCATTTTCCAACGAGGGCTCCACATAGGCAATTATTGCTAATGGTGAATTTCCTTTGTATGATCAAAAGTGTTAAGTCACGACTGAACAGTTCCATGATCCTTCTCTTCTGTCCAAGCAGAAAAGAGTCTGCTCCTACGTAGGAATGAGATGAAAAGCTGGAATTCTGTAGCCTTGCCCAGGACAGGTTTTGCTGTGCCATGGCTCTGCTATAGTTTAGCTCCAGCATCTTCTTCCTAGGTCTCCTGCCTAGTTCATGCAAAGCAGTGAGCATGCGAGCAACTAAAAAATAAAAAAGTAAAAATAAAAAAAGCCATGGTAGGGGAAGGAAACATGATTGCAAGGAGTCCTTAAAAATGAAGGCCTCCCACTTTATTGGTATCAGAATTACTTGGAGAACTTAGAAAAGTAGATCCCCAGAATCTCCCACCTCCAAAGTCTTCGGCAGCTGGAGATGTACAGTAATAGTTGGGGTGGAGAAGAGAACGGATGAATTTTACCTGAGGCAAAAAGATGAAGAAAATAAAGGACAAAGAAACAAAGGAAATCACATGTGGACGTGAGAAGGAACATGAAGCAACATAAAATAACAATTATGGCTTACGAAGCCAGGTGGAACACAACAGCCACATGACAGAGAGAAAGCAGCATGCTGGCACAATGCTCCATAAACCCTGGCTCTGCCTAGAGTCTGCCTCCAGAGCACCGAGTTAGCTAAACGGACTTCTCACAAAGTTCCAGATTAGGCTGGGCAAATGGACCATCAGACAAGAAAGACTGGCTGCCAGGGTCATGGCCCAGGTGTAGTTCTGCAATACCCTGTCGATATAGCACCTCTGGGGGATCTCGAGGTCACACAGATTGTCCAGGCACTCCCAAACTAGAGGTGAGCCCCCTGGGCAGAGTTCTTCTTGAGTGTAGTGATTCCAGCCTTCAACCTAGTCAATGTTGGCTCTGGCGCTTTGCAATCTCCTCCTGGATACGCAACTTGAGGGCTTCTCGCATGGGTGGGTCCAGAGGCGTGTGGGCTGACACCTCCTCGCTCACCCTTTCTGGGTCATCGTCCTACATGAAGGAAGAGTCGGGAAGCTCAGAGCCAGGCCTCTTTTAGAAAGGGAACCTGCCCTGTTAGACAGAACTCAGTGTGGCTCTAAGCTTTTGGCCTGCGCCAGTCACTTCCCAGGTATCCAATGCAACAGTAACTCTCAAGTCACCATAAACCCTCCCTGTTCCCTGCGGAGAATCACTGGGTGATGGGAATGAATTGTGCTCCCATATGGAGCAGAGACTTCCCAAGGGCCTAAGTCAACAGTGGCTCAGAGTCTGGGAGTGAAGTCTACCATGGCCAGGGACCTGCAGGTGCAGCCGTTTCCATGAGGCCTACCTGATAAACGATAACTGATGTGACCTCTCCACTGTCCGCCTCGTATTCTAAGCAGAAGAGTTGATGGCCAGGAGGCTCCAGCTCAGAGCCACCACTACTGCTGCTTTCACTGGACTCCTCGTTGTCTGGGTTGCTTGGGTGGGTAGAGCCATCTGGAAGGAGGAACCAGAGCAGGAGGGAAGAGGAGAATGTGGCTAAAGACCCAGCACTCAGAGATGATGCAGGAAAACATACTATAAAGAAAGCCCACATAGGGCTAGCCAGTGGTGTGGAGGGTTAAGGGGGCTGGGTCCCACATGGCTGACTGTGGGGTCCAAGTCCTAGACTCAGCAACTTGAAAAACATGTCAGGTGCCTGTGTGCCCAAAATCCCAAGAGGAGAGTGGAGGAGAAAGGATTGCAACATGGCCGGCCCTCCTCTCACTTTCCCAAAAATAAAAAAAGAACAAAAAAGCCCCCATCTCCTTATGGGACAAGTGCATCTGCATTTCCCCATCACGTCTTCCTTTTCTGTCTCTGCCAGAACAGTCCTGTCATACAGTAAGTACACAATGTGCATTTCTTTGGAGAGTAGGGTTGGAAGGTGCTGGAAGGATGGACAGAGCTCTGCCTGGTTTCAGATCCAGGCTCTGCCATTTACCAGCTGAGATCTTGGGTGAGTTATTTAAATTCTCTATCCCTGTTTCCTGACTGAAACAGAAACAACAGCTTTTATCTTACGGAAATCTGTACTCAATGAATCAACATACACAAGATCTAATAAAGTGCTTTAAATAACGCTTACTACATTGTGTCATACATTAACTACTGGGATCTCTAGGCCGCAAGGAAGCTGGGGAGTCTAGTTACTGGGTTCATTCCAGCTCTATCCGGGTCGCTTGTATCTGTGCCACTTTCTGACAACAGTACGGAGGAGCAATACGGCGGGCAACTTCCGGCGGCTCCCTGGCACTCTCTGTAAAAGCGATTCTAAGTGGGGACCACGAGCCCTCCCAATTCCTCAGGAGGCTCGCTGAGTGGACGCTCGGGGAGGTTCTGGGAGGGAACGAGGTGGGCTGAGCCTTGGGGGTAAGAAGCCTTTCTTTTTCTATGGAGGCAGGCGGGCGGGCGGCCTCACCTCGGCGTCGCGGCAGGTACACCTGCAGATCGGGCTTGCGGGGCCGCGTCGGCGCGGGCGTGTGCCGCCTCCTCGGCTTTTCCTTGGCCGCCTGCTTCACCTTCTTGTCGTAGTCGTCCCTGCGGGGAGCCGAGCGGGAGTCAAGGGACAGCCGGGCCGGGCCAGGCCAGGCCAGAGGTGGCGGCGGCGGCGCGGGGAGGGGCGGTACCGGGCGATCTGGTTCCGTCGGATATGGTGCACAAAGCCGTGGCTCATGTCCAGCCGCCCGCCGGGCTTACAGTAGAGGCCCGGCCCCGGATCCGG
>NW_006203598.1:212930-217335 GCF_000334495.1 Tupaia belangeri chinensis | reverse complement strand
CCCCCCCCACCTCAACAGCCCCAACGGTTGCCCATTCCCGGGAAGAGATCCGTGCCGCCCGTGGTTCAACTTCCGGTCCAGAGTCCCGACTTCCGGTCCAGGAGAGCTGGCGGGGCCCAGTGTCCCAGCGCGCGGAGTTCCTGGTGCGGGAGGGGTGGGGGTGCGGCCTACGCTACTTCCTGCGCCTGGGCAGGACTTTTGATTTCTTTGTAACATTATCAATGGGAAGCAGGGACTTCAGCTTTCAGCTGATACATTAGGACGTTCAGAAAAATCGAGATTACCGGCAGTACCACAATCGGTTGGTGTGGATCCATCTTGTCTTTTTCCAGTGCTAGAAAACCAAAACTCCTGGGGCCGGCAGGTGGCGTGGTGGTTAAAGGCGCTGGATCCCCACATTGGGGAAAGGGTCCCACGGTTCCCTTTCTCTCTCTCTTCTCTGTCCCTCTGGTCAAATTAAAAGATAATAATAAATGGGGGGGGGAGCAGCAGGTGGTGTGGTGGTTAAAGTGCTAGAACTCCCACCTGGCTGACCACAGTTTGAGCCCTGGACCTGGTGGCTTGCTTTCTTACTTTCCTTCTTTCTGTGTGTCTTTCTCTGGTCAAATTAAGGTAAATGAATGAAAAAACAAGCTTAATAATTCTTTTTTAAAAATGGAATTAAGTAAATAAATATTCTTAAAAAAAGAAACTGAAACTCCATCCTCAGCCGTGCGACCTTAGCTAACAGTAAACCGCGTTGCTCTGATTCCTCATTTGTCAATGGAGACCCCGAGGGCATCTACCTCGAATAAGTTGGAATATGACAAAATAGTGGTGCAGGGTACGCAGTAGTGCCCCTCAGCTGGGCTCCGCGAAGGCTCTCCGTGTCCACCGAAGCCAACCCGTCCTCAGTCCCAAGTCCAGCTCCAGCACTACTGAGGCCCGCATGGGCCCTGGCACAGCCCGCCTCGGCACCCCAGGAGGATCAGGGTCTTTGTGGAGTCTGGTCTAATTTTCAATGCCTCATGAAAGAAGTCAACATCAGAAATGGTGAATAGAGTGGGAACAAGCAGCGCTCCACCCCGGGCCGAGAGTGCTGAGCCGTTTGGGGGGACCCTCTGCACACGCTGTGGGCTTCGGGACGGGAGCTCCATAAATACGCGGGGTGGAAGAGGTCGGGCACAAGGGGCACGCGCAGCCTCCCGCTCACGGAAACGCTCTGCACCGCAGCCTAATCTGCAGGGACCGAGTGCAGACCCTGTTGCAGGGGGGCAGTCTAGGCGCGGGGACACCCGGGGCTGGACGTCCCTTCTTTCGATTGCAGCGACAGCCGTGCCAGCGTATGTGTACACGTTTATACGGCAGAACTGGGCAATGGCACGCTGGAAACGCGCAGCTCACTGCCCCCTCTGTTCTAACTCCACGGCACCTGTGACAAGGAAACGAATGCTAGACGGGCCATGAAGCTAGAGCTTCCCGGTAAATCCGCCTTTCTCGGGAGTTTGCATTTTCCTCATCCCAGGGCCCTCCAAATACGGAATTAGAGCCGCCAGGTTGATGTATGAAAGGGACGATTCGTGGATGTCGCCTAGTTTTCCAGGGCAGGCCTGTCAGACTCCGAATCGCACAGACAGCGGGAGACCACCTCCCAATTGCGGTCCGCACACATAAAGCAACTCCGAATGGCAGCTTCTTTCGTTCAGAAGACGCTGTAGCCTGGTCGGATTCCCGTCTTTTTAAGTTGAATATGATGGGGAAGGTGGCAGTAGGGCCATAGACGGTCCTCAGATGCGCGCGCAGCAGCGGGGAGGCAGGGAGAAGAGAGCTCACAGGCCGTGAGTTTTCTGCAGCGCGATTTGTCCCCATCGGTGACCCGTAGAGAGCTCTGGGCTGGTACCAGCCGCGCTCCTGATTGGCGGTGTACTGCGCGCCCCTGCGTGCCTGCCGCCGGCGCCGGGCAACTCGGCGGGTCGTTGCCATGTCCAGCCGAGAGTCTCGTGGACCCACCCGCGGGAAGCGAGAATCCGAGTCGCGGAGCAGCTCGAGTCGTGTCAAGCGGGAGCGCGAGCGGGATCGGGAGCGGGATCGGGATCGGGAACCCGAAGCGGCGAGCTCCCGGAGCAGCCCGGTGCGCGTAAAGCGGGAGGTCGAGCCGCCGAGCGCGCGAGAGGCCCCAGCGCCCGTTGTCCCGGCGGTGCGGGTGAAGCGGGAGCGCGAGGCCGACGAGGACTCCGAGCCTGAGCGGGAGGTGCGAGGTGCGCGGGGCCGGGTTGGGGCGGGCTGAGTTCCACCTTCACGTCTTCCTTTTTTAAAAAAACAAACAAACAAACAAAAATCCCTGCTACTTCCTTGTCTTGGAGGAGATCGAGTCCAAGCTGACTGCGTTCTAATGAAGGTAGTAGTCTTAGTAACTGGAGCCTAATGATTGCAACAACAGTTGTAGTGGTAGCTTTCCTTTATTGAATGACTAACATGGACCAGACGCTGTGATAAGCATTAATATTTTGCAGGTGTTACCGCCTTAATTTTTTTTGTACAAAACCCGTAAGGTTCTGGGTACTGCTGTCATTTCTGGAATCAGACTACTCAGTTAAGAGCCTAAGACCTGGACACCTGCATTAAGTACTGGTTAGGAACCACTTTTTTCTTTTTCTTTTTTTGGAGGTTTTTTTGCTATAGGACGAGTGCACTCTCTAGAAAGAGAGAGAGAGACAGAGAGACAGAAAGCGAGAAATCACCCCCCCAGGGAGGATGGCCACTCTGCAATCCCTTCTCCTCCATTCTTCTCTTGGGATCTTGGGCACGCACGCACACGCACCCAGTGCTAGTTTAAGCCACTGGATCCAGGACCCTAACTGTCGTCGATTACATAGGAGTCCAGTGACATAGCCATTGCACTAACTGCTGGTCCCTTAGGAACCACTTCTTAAGTGGAATAGTGTTCATTTTTTATCGGTTTTTCTGTATATTGCGGCTGCAGGTTGACTGCCTCTGCTCCAGACTGTTTTGTCAAGTACGTACCTATGGCGACCTTGGTCACCCTCCAGAGTAAAGGGGAGGCACGCTTGCAACCAGTTATAGAAGACTTGAGTTCAGTAAGCTTAAGGTTTCTCTCCTGAAAGCAACCCACTGTGTATAGGGGTTCTCTTGAGGTTGCCTTGTGGGAGTTGACTTGGGACACTGAAACCAATGCCATATTCTGGCTTCTGTTATTGCTATAATAAACTGTCCTCTGTTTCAGACCCAGTAGTCACATGTCTTCCATCAGCATGGAACTGGCAAGGTGACTCGGCTTGTAAATAGGAAATCTCAGACCCTTCACAGTTCTCGACAAGTGGTAGATTGAAGGACATACATGTACACTCTTAATTAAACTGTGCTTGTGCAGTCCGTTCAGTTTATCTTAACACCTACAAAATATTTCGTATTTCACACACTTCATGGAATTTCTTTTTATTTTTCTTTTTAGGGTTTTTGCCATAGGGTGCATGTGCTCATCAGAGAGAGACAGAGAGACTGTGAGAGAGAAGGTGAGAAATCACCCGCCAGGGAGCATGGCCACGCCACAGTCCCTTCTCCTGGGATTTTGGGCATGTATGTCCATGCGCCCAGCGTGATTTCAGGTCACCAGATCCGGGACTTGAACCGTGTCAGTCATGTGGGAGTCCAGCACCTTGACCACCAGGCCACTTGCTGGCCTCAGCTTCGTGGAGTTCCTTTGTGTACTATGCAGATAGATCTTTTGTCGATCGTGTGTGGACCAGATACATTCTCTGTGGCTTGTTCTGTTAGTAGACATTGGACGATGTTGCCTCCTGAGAAATCGGGGCTCGTCTTGATCAGCTTCCCGTTTCTGGCTTCTTTGTACTGATAGCTGACCCCGAGTTCTGGTTTCCCATTTCCAAAGCTCATGATGATTTTCCTTTCAGCAAAGAATGGCCGTGTGGATTCTGAGGACCGAAGGAGCCGCCACTGCCCGTACCTGGACACCATCAACAGGTCAGTACGCAGAGATCCCGAGGTCAGCAAAGGAACTCTGGAATCAACACAGGAAATCCCTTGAACTAAACATTGGATGTTTACGAATTTTACTCACAAATTGACAAGTTGTGGGACCAGCAGATGGCATAATGGCTACATCTCTGGAAATAAACCACATTTTTTAAAAAAATCACAGATGGAGCCAGCAAGTGGCATGATGGTGAAGGAACCGGCCTCCACATGGCTGACTGAGGATGAGTCCCAGACCCAGTGCCTTGAGACTCAGGGTGTGTGTGTGTGCACGACCAAAATCCCAAGAGGAAGATGGAGGAGAAGGGATTGCAGAGTGGCCATCTCCCTGAGGGGTGATTTCTTGCTTTCTGTCTCTCTCTGTCTTTCTGGTGAGCGCATGCACCCTATAGCAAAAACTTCTCAAAAAAAA
>NW_006203598.1:203850-209847 GCF_000334495.1 Tupaia belangeri chinensis | reverse complement strand
GCTCTGTGGCTTGTTCTGTTAGTAGACATTGGACGATGTTGCCTCCTGAGAAATCGGGGCTCGTCTTGATCAGCTTCCCGTTTCTGGCTTCTTTGTACTGATAGCTGACCCCGAGTTCTGGTTTCCCATTTCCAAAGCTCATGATGATTTTCCTTTCAGCAAAGAATGGCCGTGTGGATTCTGAGGACCGAAGGAGCCGCCACTGCCCGTACCTGGACACCATCAACAGGTCAGTACGCAGAGATCCCGAGGTCAGCAAAGGAACTCTGGAATCAACACAGGAAATCCCTTGAACTAAACATTGGATGTTTACGAATTTTACTCACAAATTGACAAGTTGTGGGACCAGCAGATGGCATAATGGCTACATCTCTGGACTCCCATGTAGTTGACCGTGGTTCGAGTCCAGGACCTGGTAGTTTAAACTCACTCTGGACATGTGTGTGTGCATACCTGCCCAAGATCCCGAGAGGAGAGTAGAGGAGAAGGGATTGCAGAGTGGCCATCTCCCTGGAGGGTGATTTCTTGCTTTCTGTCTCTCTCTGTCTTTCTGGTGAGCGCATGCACCCTATAGCAAAAACTTCTCAAAAAAAAAAAAAAAAGTACAAGTTGTTTTAAAGTGTTCTGCCCAGGGTCAGCAGGTGGTGTGCCTGTTGGGGTGCTGGACTTTCACATGGCTAATGGCAGTTCGAGTCCCAAACCTGGCAGCTTGCTTTCTCACTTTCTCTTTCTGTTTCTCTCTGGTCAAATTTAAAAAATAATAATAGTAGATCAAATTAAATAAAAGTAATTCTTGGGGCTGGCAGGTGGCATGGTGTTTAAGGGCACTGGACTCCCACATGGCTGACCGTGGTTCGAGTCCTGGACCTGGAAGCTTGCTTTCTTTCTCACTCACTCTTTTTCTTTCTGTCTTTCTCTCTCTCTCTGGAAATATTAAAATAATAATAATAAAGTTAAATAAAATAATTATTTTTAAAAATTCTTAAAAAATGTTCTGCTCAGAAAATTGTGCTGCTTGCCGTGTTTATAAATCTTCTGTCCTTTAATTTAAAGTAGCAGGGTACATGTTGTGGAAGGGTCAGTGTGCATGTTGCTTAATGGTGGGGTGCACGCAAAAGGAGCTCTCAGCTCATTCTGAATGTTTATGTTGGAATAATGGGATATGTAGTATCCTTTTTTTTTTTTTTTTAGAGGTTTTTTGCTATAGGGTGTGTGCACCCATCAGAAAGACAGAGACAGAGACAGAAAGCAAGAAATCACCCCCTAGAGGGGATGGCCATGCCACAATCCCTTCTCCCCCATTCTCCTCTCGAGTTTAAGCCACCGGGTCTGGGAGTCGAACCATGGTCAACTACATGGGAGTCCAGCGATATAGCCATTACACCAACTGCTGGTCCCTGGATATGTAATATCCTTAAAATAACAGCAAATTTAAATACTTATAGAGCACCCACTGTGTAGTAAGTACTTTCTAGTGTCTGGGATTGAGCAGGGGGAACAAAAATCTGAAAAAAGAGTCTTTTCTCTGATTCCCAGATGACCTGTTAGAACGCCTTTCAGCTCTTGTTCCAGGGTGGCAGTATCTTACAGAATTTTTTGTAATAATGAGCTTATCCTTTTTGTGTGTTCTTTTTTTTTTTTTAACATTTTTGTAAGAGGGCGCATGTGCCTGCTGGAGACAGAGAAAAGCAGGTGCACCCTTCCCCCAGGGAAAGGTCGCACAGCAGTCCCTTCTCTGTTTCTCCCTCCTTTTGCATTTCGGGCAGGCATGCCCACGTGCTCAGCATGTTTTTCAAGCTGCTGGATCTGAGACTTGACCATGTAGGCAGCCCTATGGGATCCAGCCATCTTAGCCATCATACCACTGGCTGGCTCTGGAATAGTTCTTTTTTCTTTTTCTTTTTTTGGAGAGGTTTTTGCTGTAAGGCTCATGTGTTTGCTCGAGAGACAGAGACAGAAAACAAGAAATCACCCTCTGGGAGGATGGCCATGCTACAGTGCCTTCCCCTCCATTCTCCTCTTGGGATCTTGGGTAGGCGTGCACTCATGCCTGTTGTGTTTTAAGCTTCTGGGTCTGGGACTTGAACCTCCGTCGACCATGTGGGAGTCCAGTGATGTAACCATTATACCATCTGCTGGTCCTATGGAGTATTTTTTTTTTTTTTTTTTAAGAATTATTTAACTGGGAACCAGCAGTTAGCATAATGGCTATGTTGCTGGACTCCCACATGGTTGACCGCGGTTCACGTACCAGACCCGGTGGCTTAAAACTCATGCCGAGCGCGTGTGCGTGCATGCCCAAGATCCCGAGAGGAGAATAGAGGAGAAGGGATTGCGATGTGACCATCTCCTCTGGGGGGTGATTTCTCGCTTTCTGTCTCTATGTCTCTCTCTGTCTGTCTGGCGAGTGCATGCACCCTATAAGCAAAAAACCTCTCCAAAAAAAAAAGAAAAGAATTATTTAACTTTATTTATTTTTAAATTATTTATTCTATTTAACTTTATTTATTTATTTGACCAGAGTGAGAGAGAGAGAGAAAGTGAGAAAGCAAGCTGCAAGGCCCGGGACTCAAACCATAGTCAGCCATGTGGGAGTCTAGCACCTTCAACCACTTTGCTATCTGCCGGCCCCTTTAATTTAACTTTATTTTGATTTGACCAGAGAGGGGCAGAGAGAGAGAGAGAGACAGAGAGGGAAAGTGTGAAAGCAAGCTGCCAGGTCTGGGACTCGAACCGTGGTTGGCCATGTGGGAGTCCAGCGCCCTTAACTACCACACCACCTGCTGGCTCCATCTCAGAATTGTTCTTTACAAAGGTTATCATTTTGTTCACAAGCCATACAGGAACTCATCCCCCCCTTTTTTTTTTTCCCTACTGTAGGGTTTGTGTGCTTACTGGGGAGACAGAGACAGAAGGGGAGAAATCACCCCCCCTCCCCACCCCCAGTAGGGAGGGCCATGTCACAGTTCCTTCTCCTCCATTCTCCTCTTGGGGTTTGAGGAACACATGCTGATGTGAGTTTCAGGCTGCTGGGTCCAGGACTTGAACCATTGGTGGCCATGTGGGAGTCCAACACCTTAATCACTATGCTACTTGCTGACCCTCTGTCTTTGTGTTTTTATGTACTAGTAGTTGACTATTAATACATGTTTCCTGAAGTGGCTATGAGCATTTGAAATGTGGCTTCTGGAATTGAGGAACTGAATTTTTTTTTAAATTTAATTTATTATTTTTTAATTTGATGAGAGAAGGAGAGAGAGGAAGGGAGGAGAGCACAAGCCACCAGGTCCAAAACTCAAACCGTGGTTGGCCCTGTGGGGGTCCAGCACCTCACCCACCATGCCAACCTGCCGGCCCCAGAGGCACTGATTTTTTTTTTTTTTTTTTTGCTATAGGGCGTGTGCACTCGCCAGAAAGACAGAGAGACATAGAGAAATAGAAAGCGAGAAATCACCCCACCAGGGGGATGGCCGTGCTGCAATCGCTTCTCCATTCTCCTCTTGGGATCTTGGGCATGCACGGACATGTGCCCGGCATGAGTTTAAGCCACTGGGTCCGGGACTCGAACTGCAGTTGGCTATGTGGGATTCCAGCGACATAGCCATTACGCTAACTGCTGGTCCTGGAACTGAGTTTTAAATTTTATTGTAATTTAAACCTAGTCGTCAGTGGCCATGTGTGGCTAATGGTCCTTTTAATAGAGTTAATTATATAGTTAATGTTTGAGAAGAAATCCCTTTGCCACCTGTGGGTTCAGTGGAGGAAAAGTTTTTGTTCCTTGTTGCCTGATACTCACCATTATTTTGTACTTGAATAAGCAGATCTATTTGTAGGTATTCCCCTAAAATTTTTTAGATAGACTTTTTTTTTTTTTTGGACTAAAATATACTTTTGTTTTTTAAAATTTTGCCGGAGGTTATGTGTGCTCATGGAGGGGGAGGAGGGGGAAGTGAGAAAGCACCCCACATAGGAAATGGTCATACCACAGTCCATTCTCTGTTTCTTTTAGGATTTTGTCCATGCAAGAACCTGCACCCTGCATGTTTCTCAAGCTCCAGGGTCCAGGATTCGAATTGCATAGTCGGTCGTGTGCGATCGAGCTACCTTAACCACTATACCAGGGGCCGGCCATAAAATACATGTAATTAATTATTTTGTTTAGTTTGTTATAGGATGTGTACACTTGCAGGAGAAAGCCAGAGAAAGAAGGATAGTGAGAAATCACCTCCACAGGGGCGATGGCCACACACACTGCCATCCCTCCTCCATTCTCCTCTTGGGATCTCAGCACATATGCACACAGGTCTGGGTTGGTTTCCAAGCTGCAGCTTCTGGGACTTGAACTGCATAGTCAGTTATGTGGGATCCAGCCACCTTAAGCACCACACCTCTGGCTGGCTATAACATACACCCTTTAACAAATTTATTTTATTTATTTATTTTAATTTGACCAGAGAGGGACAGAAAGAGAGGGAATGTTAGAAAACAAGCCGCCAGGTCTGGGACTCAAACCGCCGTTGGCCATGTGGGAGTCTAGTGCCCCTAACCACTACGCCACCTGGTGGCCCCAACATACACTTTTTAAAAATATATATTAATTGCCAGGGTGCACATATGCTGGCCAGAGAGAGACAGAGAGGGAGAGAAAAAACTCCTCCAAGTGGGGCATGGTCACGTCACAGTCCCTTCTCCATTTCTCCATCCTGCAGGGATTGGGGCTTGCATGCGCATGTGCCCAGTGTTTTTTTTTTCAAGCCTCTGGGGCCACGATTTGAACTGCAGTAAGCCATGTGGGAGCTGGCTCTTTTAACCACTAGGCTATAGGACCATCCCCCCCATTTTTTAAAAAGTAAAGGTGTATTCACTCCTTTTATGTCTTCTCATCCCAGAATGCTGTTGGGGTCCTGTTACTTCAGTCCTGCGTGTAGCTTTCCCTCCAGAGAGAGGATTGCAAGGGAAGGCCTTTGACTGGTTGTACATATCAGTGAGGAGGCTCCTGGGCACTGGACGCCTGGTGGTGCTACCTCAGTGCTGCTCCGGGTGTGGTGGGTGGTGAGGGGTGACTACCGTTCCCCAGGGGTTATGAACAGTCTGAGCTGTTCTCCGAAGGCTGCTGCACGACCTGTGGAATAGGACGCTGGCATGTTTCAGTCATCTTGGGACCCTCCTGGATTTCTGTACGTATTAATCATTCTGCTTTGTTTATTTTAGGAGCGTGCTGGACTTCGACTTTGAGAAACTGTGTTCCATCTCCCTCTCGCACATCAACGCATATGCCTGTCTGGTGTGTGGCAAGTACTTTCAGGGTAAATAAACATTATGAATCGTAACCTTCTTAAGTTTTCAGTTGGCCACAGGTCTTCTCCAGAGAGACTCCGTAAAATATTTATTTATTGGGGACCCCAGCAGTTAGCGTAATGGCTGTGTTGCTGGATTTCCACGTAGTCGACTGCGGTTCGAGTCCAGGACCCGGTGGCTTAAACTCATGCCGGGCACGTGTGCAGGCGTGCCCAAGATTCCAAGAGGAGGATGGAAAAGGGATTGCGGTGTGGCCATCCCCCCTGGGGGGTGATTTCTCGCTTTCTATCTCTCTGTCTCTCTCTGTCTGTCTGGTGAGCACATGCACCCTATAGCAAAAACCTCTCAAAAAAAAAATTATTTATTTTTGGCCAGAGGGTATATGTACTCATTAAAAAAAATTATTTTTAGAGGGGCCAACCGATGGTGTAGCAGCTATGTTGTTGGACTCCCACGTGGCCAGCCAGGGTTTGAGTCCCAGACCCAGGCTTGAAAATCACACCTGGTAAACATGTGAGAATACCCAAGATTCTATGGGGAGAAGGGATTGCAGTGTGGCCATCCTCCCCAGGGGTGATTTCTCACTTTGCCTCTGGCTGTCTCTGTCTCTTTCTCCAGTGAGCACACCCGCCCTAAGGCAGAAACCTTTAAAAAACTTTTTTTTTTTTTTTTTCAGAGGGGTTTTTTTTTTTTTTTGCT
>NW_006203598.1:180439-203793 GCF_000334495.1 Tupaia belangeri chinensis | reverse complement strand
AACGCCCCCCCGGGGGGGGATGCTCACGCCGCAATCCCTTCTCCTCCAGTCTCCTCCCAGGATCTTGGGCACGCACACACACGCGCCCGGCGTGAGTTTTAAGCCACCGGGTCCGGGACACAAACCGCGGTCGACTACGTGGGAGTCCAGCGACATAGCCATTACGCTAACTGCTGGTTCCCTAAAAAAACTTTTTTAAAGAAAGTAATCTGCTCTCTAGAGTCACATCTGATAAACCTATCTTTATTCTTAGGAGACTGGAATACTGTTAGAAAGCCAACAGGAGTTTTTCTGAATGGTCGGAACCTGTATATGTCCGAAAGAGAACTAATTTTAAAAGATTATGATCTTGGGGCCCACGGGTGGTATGGTGGTTGAGGTGCTGGACTCCCACATGGCCGACCGCAGTTTGAGTCCTGGACTTGGCAGCTTGCTTTCTCACTTTTCCTCTTTCTCTCTCTCTCTCTGTCCCTCTCTGGTCAAATTAGAAAAAATAAAGTAAGTCTTTGAAAAAGAAATGATGATCTCAGATACTCTGGGTTCCTGAACTCCTGATGTTTTCTATACCTATATCTGTTTTGGGGAATTCTTTTGCTCTGAGTACCCTTTTATTCTGTTCTTCCCTGAAATTTTATTATTTAAATTTACCCGGACCAGGCAAATGCTACATACGTAGTATAGTGGAAGAGTCCAGAGAAGCAGAGTACGTTCTTTGTTCTTGGAGGAGTGTATGAGCAATGCTGATACGTGAGACGGTGATGCTGTAAGGCCATAACATTACTGCTAGACGGTGGGTGTGAGTAAAAGGATAGGGGTTGAATACGCGAAGTTCAGTGTTAGCTGGAGTGAACGCGTCGTTCATGGAGATGAAGTAGGTAGGACTTGAACTGGCAGGAGCTGAAGAGTTTATGGGTTAAAGGAGAGAGATTCTAAAAAGGAGTGTGAACATGAGCAGCTAAGTGCGTGGCATGTAAGCAGTTGGAAATTCAGGGCTGATCAGTGACAGACTAGCCCAGGGTGTGTGTGTGTGTGTGTGTGTGCATATACGCACACCTATATATGCATGTTTATGTGTGTATTTGCACACATCATATGTAGTATATATGAAGAGATTTCTGATCTTTTATGTATTTTTTTTTGTTTTTAAAAACATGCTTATTTAATTTTTATTTTATCATCATCGTCATTTTGTAATTTGCTACAGGGCATGTGTGCTCACCAGAGAGAGAGAGGGAAAGTGAGAAAGCAAGATGCCAGATCTGAGACTCAAATTATGGTCTGCCATGTGGGAGTCCAGTGCCTTGATCAGCATGCCACCTGCTGACCCCTCTTGTATATATGAAACTAGCTTGTACATAAATGCATATGTTGGATCAAAGTTAATTTTCCCAACCAATATCTTTTGTCGCCTTGGGAATGAATTAATCAGCATGCTATTCTTGCTAATTTTTGTAACAAGAGAAGTGCATGTGGGGGGACCTACTGGTGGCATGGTGGTTGGGGCGTTGGACACTCCCACATGGCCGACCAGGGTTCAAGTCCTGAATCTGGTGGCTTGCTTCCTCACTGCCCCTCTGTCTCACTCTCACCCTCTGTCTCTCTCTGGTCAAATTAAAAAAATAAGTGAATGAATAAATAAAATACAATAAGTAATTATTTAAAAAAAGGAAAACAAAAAGTGCATGTGGAAGATTAATTTCATGGGTGTTATAATCCTGCGTGTTTGCTGATAGGAACATGTTCCAGATGTGGCCTGTGCCCTTCTCGGCTCTGCCCTTCTCTTACAGCCTGTCACCCTTCCCTGCAGGCCGGGGTTTGAAGTCTCATGCCTACATTCACAGCGTCCAGTTCAGCCACCATGTCTTCCTCAACCTTCACACCCTCAAGTTTTATTGCCTTCCAGACAACTATGAGATCATCGATTCCTCACTGGAGGATATCACGGTGCGTCTAAGGGGGCGAGTCTGGGACCAGTCCTCCTGTGAGCCACCCCAGGGCTCCCTGGGAACCGTCCTGCTGCCTGAGCACAGGAAAGAACCCAGTCCCGTTGGGTTTGGTGAGGTGTCTTGGTAGGAACCGGGGAAACCAAGGGAGGAGGTCAGAATTCAGAATTGTGGCCTATAGTCTGCAATGAAGCTGTCTTTTCTGCTCTATCATTGAGGACTAGGACCGAAAAATTGGGGCTTCTTTCTAATTGGGGTTCAAGTGTGGCGAAGTAGGGATGTGAGTTGGGCCTGGCATGGGACAGTGGGGCTCAAGCTGCACACCAGCTCCTAGCTAGTTTTGACACGATGTGGCCAGAGCAGGCAATGTGTCCCATCTGTGGGTCCACATATGTGACCTGTACCACAGTGCAGTTCACGGGAAGTCCTCCAGGGCTTTGTGTACTGATGCACTGTAGCTGCTTATTTTCATTTTCAGTGAGTGGGTGTATTTTCATACTTACAGAGGGCTCTGTTTATTTTTACGGAACACTTGGTGTTCAGAGTCTTTGATATACTCCTTATGCTGCTTTTAAAAAATATATATAATTTATTTATCTATTTGTTGTGATTTTCAAGCCGCCAGGTCTGGCACTCGAACCATGGCTGACCACGTGGGAATCCAGCAACTCAAGCATCACACCACCTGCTGCCTCTGCTTATGCTACTTTTAAAAAATTTATAGACCTAGAATTGAGATTAAAACAGCTGTGGGCAGTGGCCTGCAAGTGGCACGGTGGTTTAAGAGCTGGACTCTCACATGGCTGACCGTGGTGTGCATGGTTTGAGTCCTGGACCTGGTGGCTTGCTTTCTCATTTTCTGTCTCTCTCTCACTTTCCCTAGTCAAATTAAAACAAATAATAATAATAAGTAAAGTTAAATAAAAATAATTCTTAAAAAACAAAACAAAACAAAACCAACAGTCGTGGCATTACAGATGCTCCTCTATTTTTGGTGGGTTGCATCCCAGTAAAACTCATTGTAAATTGAAAACACCAGTGCCCTGCCATGAACCTGTCATAAAGTAAAATTTTAACTTGACCCATTGTAACCAGGGACCATCTGTATTTACAGAGGGAGAAATGAATCAATTTTAAGGTTTCAGAGTGAGCTCAGTATGACCTCTGTCTAATCTGTGACTCGAGAGCTTTCTTAGCTCTGTCACTAGGACGATTCCGATCTTTGTCCTCTGGTCCAGGGAGACTGGAGATCCTCAGTCCTGCCCAGAGGGGAGGAGGCTGCCTTGCTCCTGAGCTAGCATCCCAGGTGACATTCCCCCCAGGACTCAGGCGCCTGCTGCCTTGAGGGACTTGGGCACCCTGCGATTCCTAGCAGTTGTTTATCATAGAGTTGGGAAGACCCGAGGTCCGAAGGGGGACCCAGGTGTAGCGATTTGGAATTAAGTGCAGAGATCCCTTTAGAGATGAGTAGCGTGGAGAGGACCTGCCCCTGTCCCGTGACACTTCGGTCTTTATTCCTGTTGGTTGGGGACAGTTTTTGAGTGTGTAGTGGGCTGCTCATGACCTAGGTGTTTTCTGTGTTCTGCAGCAAGTGCCGTCCAGACATTTCTTGCGAACCCTGTTTACAGCTCTGAAGTAACGTAGCATTTTCTTGGCTTCACAGTATGTGTTGAAACCCACTTTCACAAAGCAGCAAATTGCAAACTTGGACAAGCAAGCCAAACTGTCCCGGGCATATGATGGTACCACTTACCTGCCGGGTATCGTGGGACTGAACAACATAAAGGCCAACGACTATGCCAACGCTGTCCTTCAGGTAGGGTGGAGATGGGAACAGAGGGCGACCTGGAAACAGTGCGAATGTCGGGACCAGCAGTTAGCGTAATGGCTATGTCTCTGGACTCCCACGTAGTCAACCGTGGGTCGAGTCCCGACCCGGTGGCTTAAACTCACGCTGGGCGTGTGTGCGTGTGTGCCCAAGATCTCGAGAGGAGAATGGAGGAGAAGGGATTGCGGCGTGACCATCCCCCCTGGGGGGGTGATTTCTCGCTTTCTATCTCTCTGTCTCTGTCTGTCTGGCGAGCGCACGCGCCCTATAGCAAAAACCTCTCCAAAAAAAAAACAAAACAAAACAAAAAACAGTGCGAATGTCAGCCAAGAAACCATTGCTTCTCGTGAGTTAGTCGGGTGGTCCCAGGCCCCGAGTCCTGCTGGGGACTGTACTTGAGTATTTGCTCTGCAACAAGCAGAAGGTGCTCCTGTCAGGTGATCAGGTATTTTCTAGCCTGTGGAGGTTCCAGAGGCCGAAGAATAGGGTCTGTGCTGCCTGGCAATAGCAAAGAAGAAACACGCTGGATGTATTTAAGCAATATCTGCTACAGGGCGTGTGTACTTGCCAGAGAGAAAGGGAAAGCCCCCCCACCCCCAGCCCTTAGGGATGGCCATGTCAGTCCCTTCTCCGTTCTCCTTTTGGGGTTTTGGGCACACAGGCACATGTGCTCGGTGTGTTGCATGCTGTGGGGCCTGGGCCTCGCCCAGCAGCCAGCCATGTGGGCCCAGTGTCACCGCAGCACCAGCTGGACCAGCATTGCCTCGTTAGTCTAGTTGTGCACTGTGCTGCTCTCTGATGTCTTGTTCCTGCCCGCTTGCTAATACCCGAAAATGGGAAGGTAGACAGTGAAACTTCTGTTTTTAATTAAAAGTTGTTCTTTTTAAATACACATATAAGGGACCAGCAGATGGCGTAATGGCTACATCACTGGAATCCCATGTAGTCGACTATGGTTTGAGTCCTAGACCCGGTGGCTTAAACTCATGCCGTGCGTGCCTGCGTGCCCAAGATCCCAAGAGGGGAATGGAGGAGGAGGGATCCCCCAGGGGGGCGATTTCTCGCTCTCTGTCTCTGACGAGCATTCGCGCCCTATAGCAAAAACTTCTCCAAAAAAAAAAAAGAATGAATAAATAAATACAAAAGTAATATTGCATATTGTGGGACAGTTAGAAAATGTTGATAAGCACAAGTAAGGAAGTAAACAGTAACCTTATTCCACTAAAAAAAGCTAATTCAAATAAGTAAATAAATAAAAATATAGAAGGCCAGCCAGTTGCATTGTGGTTAAGGTGGCTGGATCCCACATGGTGGCCGTGGTTCAAGTCCCGGACCCAGCAGCTTATATAACATGCCGGGTACATATACATGTGCAAAATCCCAGGAGGAGAAAGGATTGTGGCGGCGTGGCCATTCCCCTTAGGGGGTGATTTCTCCCTTTCTCTCTCTTTGTCTGTCTTTGGTGAGCACACATGCCCTATAGCAAAACTAAAACAAACCAATATCTGTCATGTGACAACATCATGATTTATTTTCCCATTCCCCGATTAATTGACTCAATTTAATGGTTCATGTTTTTTTGCCTATTGTCAGTACTACAGTGAGTATTTTTCTTTCACTTTTTGTAATACTGTTTCATTTTGTTATATTTCTTCCTCTTCTTAAATTTTTTTTTTAAGAGAGATTTTTGCTATAGGGCATGTGTGTTTGCCAGCGGCAAAGAGACAGAGAGACAGAAAGTGAGAGATCACTCCCCCCGGGGGAGGGCCAAGCCACAGTCCCTTCTCTTCCATTCTCTTCTCAGGATCTTGGGGAAGCATGTACACACGCCTGACGTGAGTGGTTGTTTTTTTTTCTCTTTTTAAAAAGAATTATTTAACTTTACTTATTGTTATTTTCCAGTTTCATCAGAGGGAGTCAGTGAGAAAGCAAGCCACCAGGTCCAGGACTTGAACCATGGTCGCCCATGTGGGAGTCCAGCACCTTTAATCACCATGCCACCTTTTGGCCCCTTGGCGTGAATTTCAAGTCACTGGGTCCAGACTGCATGGGAGTCCAGTGACGTAACCATCATGCCATCTGCAGGTCCCTCCTTTCCGGACTTTTAGAAGAAATTTAATTGGGCCAGCTGGTGGCATGGTGGTTAAGGTGGCTGGATCCCACATGGCTGACAGGAGTTATAGGCCTGGCAGCTTGAGAAACACACAGCGTACGCATGTCTATGTCCAAAATCCCAAAAAGAGAAAGGGAAAAGAAGGGATTGTAGCGTGACTGTGCTCCAATGGGGGTGTTTTGTCACTTTCTTTCTCTCTCCCCTTCTCTGTCTAGCAAGTGTATGCATCCTTTAGCAAATTAAAAACATTTAAGTAAAATATACATAATTACTTACAAAGTAGCATAATATACAAGTATCTCTGCCTGTTATAAAAGCATCTTTTGAAATAAGTACCTTCTGCAGTATCCTTAGTGATTTTGTGTAATTCTTTGCAATCTGTGCATCAGTTGATTTACTTAACCCCGCATATTCTAATGTTGATTCTCTGGGGTGTTCCTAGCAATTTACAGAGTAATATGGTCATATGTAACGTGAACTCTGAGTAGGCTTCTCTGAGGATCCATTTACTTCTCACTGTCTAAGGCACATCCCGGGCTTTTGTTAGAGGAACTTGGTTGGAAGATCTTTGCTCTGAGTGGTCCTGCAGAAAGGCTTTGGATTCA
The DNA here is from genome assembly GCF_000334495.1 of Tupaia belangeri chinensis. Classification (NCBI taxonomy): domain Eukaryota; kingdom Metazoa; phylum Chordata; class Mammalia; order Scandentia; family Tupaiidae; genus Tupaia; species Tupaia belangeri. The sequence continues at coordinate 197,304 of NW_006203598.1, read as the reverse complement.
TCATGGTGTTTGGTTCCTAGGCTCTGTCTAATGTCCCTCCTCTCCGGAACTACTTTCTGGAGGAAGACAATTATAAGAATATCAAGCGTCCTCCAGGGGATATCATGTTCTTGTTGGTCCAACGTTTTGGAGAGCTGATGAGGAAGCTCTGGAACCCTCGAAATTTCAAGGCTCATGTGTCTCCCCATGAGATGCTTCAGGCTGTTGTCCTTTGCAGCAAGAAGACTTTCCAGATCACCAAGCAAGGTAAGGGACAAGTCATTCACGGTTCTAGTCTGCAGATCAACGTTGTTTCCACTCTGCGCTGTCTTGCTCTCTGCCAGGAGTGTCCAGAGAATTGGGCGGTTAGGCTCCTCACTCCTGTTGGTCAGCCTGCCCATCTTGCTGTAAGTGAGGCTGGGTGGTCGGGGGAACACCAGGAGGCGGGAAGGGCACTCACTGCTCTCGATCTGTGTGGCTCGTTTTGTCATGGTCCGCCCTAGGGTCCTGGTGAAGTGTTGTAACCATTTTCGTCTCTATTCCTGGATCTCCTGACTTAGCCTCTAGCTCCCACATCACTTACTCACATTCACGATGGTAGGTTTTAGAGCTGCAGTGATCCGATGCCTGATTTGTTTCTCCGCAGAGCTAGTGGGAAGGCAGTTATGTAAAATGGGGACCCGTGGTGTGGGCGCTGTGAGGAGGAGCAGAGGATGCTGTGGGAGGGAGCTCGAATGGCTGCGAGGTCGAGGTCAGAGTGGAGGAAGAGATCCCTGAGTGTAGGTATGGGAGGAGGCAGGTTGGGAGTGGTATTCTGGTTCGAGAGGAGCCTGGGCAGAAATGTGGAGGCCCTTGGTGCAGACAGGGACTATCAGTAGCTGGGAGGGGCCAGCTTGCCCAGTGTCTCGGCCACTGTGAGGAGCTCGGACTCTCGGACTGTGTCCCGGCAGCATTGAGAGTCACTGAGAGCTTTAAAGCAAAGACATGACTTCACATTTGTTCTTGAAGCATCATCTGAGGAAGAGCTTACAGGGGGACGTTCAGTAGTGGCTTTTTAGAGTCTCAAGTACTTAATGAAAGGAGAAATAGAAGGAATCGATGTAGGTAAGGAGTGGGATCCAGGAGGCTCTTGGAGTTTTAGGAAATAGGGTACTTTTTTTTTTTTTTTTTTTGAGAGAGATTTTTACCATAGGGTATGTGCGCTCACTAGAGAGACAGAGATAGTAAGAAATCACCCTCTGGGGGGATGGCCACATTGTAATCCATTCTCCTCTTGGGATTTTGGGCACCCACGCACATGCGCCTAGCATGTTTCAAGCCGCTGGGTCTGGGACTCAAACCATGATTGATCATGTGGGAGTTCAGCACCTTAACCACTGCGCCACCTGCTGGCCTGGGTACACTGTATGTTGATGAGCTGTATTGAGAAACCTCATGCTGTATTTCCAAATAAGAAGTTACTAAGCTGTTGGACAGTAGTTTGGAAGAGTAAGCACTTGACGTTGAGTGCCTGCATTTCATGGTTAGAGGGGGTGCACAGGGGATGGGGTGTTGTGGCCAGAGAGGAGGGAGGAAGGCCAGGAGTGTGGCGTCCAGCCTGTCAGGTGAGGTTCGGGTTATTCCAGTGCCTCCCAGTTCCAACGTGTCCACCTTCCTTCTTCCCTAGGGGATGGAGTAGACTTTCTGTCTTGGTTTCTGAATGCTCTGCACTCGGCCCTGGGAGGCACAAAGAAGAAAAAGAAGAGTAAGTCTCATTACTTGTAAAAAGTAACTCCTTTTTTGTTTGCTCCCTTTTTAAAAACTTTGTGACTGCCCATCCTTCTGTTCTAATTGTTGCTATTTTGGGGGCGGAGTAGGGAGTATAGGGATGGAGGTTGTATTTCTTGTGTACACAGGCCAAATCTTTCCTGAGTAAGCCCATGGTATTTTTTTTGTAGGATATGGTTATATTCCCAATGACATTTTTTTTTCAAATGCAAGAGGATGTTTGTGCACATTAGAGAGTGAGACAGAGAGAGACTGGGACTGGTCATGCTGCAGTCTTTTTTCTTCCAGTTCTCCAACCTGACAGTATCGGATGCATTTCTGGTGTGAAGCGACAGGTCCGAGACTTGAACCACAGCCATGTGGGATCAGACTTTCTCTGCACAATGCCTAACTATGGTGCTACAGGATTAGCCCTCCCAATGGCATCTTTTTCTTTCTTTATGATAGGAAGCATTGTACACACTTGAGGAAGAATGATGGCACCCTCCCCAGGGCCTGGTCACGCTGTGATCCCCCTCCAGCCTGAGGGGGCACTTGCATGCATACATTTCCTGAGTACTGCAGGCCAACAGGACCAGGGGTTTAGTTAGACCTTAGTCCTATGTGAGATCCGGCTTCCCTTGAGCAGAGCATTTCTACTGTGCCACGGAGCTGGCCCCCAGTGGCTTTTTTTTTTTTTTTTTCTTTTTTAGGATTTTGTCACAGGGCTTGTGCACTTATCCAGGAGAGAGAGGAGAGAAAGTGAGAAATCACCCCCCCCGGGGAGTTGGCCATGCTACAGTCCCTTCTCCTCCCTTCTCTCAGGATTTTGGGCATGCATGTACACACACCTGGTGTGATTTTCAAGCCACCTGGTTGGTCGAGGACTCAAACCACAGTCGACCATGTGGGAATCCAGCGGCTTAACCATCCTGCCACGTGCTGGTCCCCCTCAGTGGCATTTTAAGGAAAAGGAATAGATATACTTGGGCCCTTGGAATTTGGACCCAGGTTCAAACTGAGGGCTGGGTGGCATTTACAGACTCCTAGTGTCCTGCAGCAGAAGAACTCATGTGGGAAGGACTTTGTGGGTGGTTGGTTGGCTTGGAAGTTGAAGGTTAGAGCTGACCACAGCTAGTTCTTCACCCTGTCTCTGCTTGGAGGGTGAGGCTGGCTTTCTCCAGCTTCTCAGACTTGAGCCCGCTGTCCTTCCGCATCCCTCTCAGTAGTGCTGAGACATCCTTCATGAACACAGTTCATGAACGCACCTTAACCACAGAGCTGCGCAGGTCACTCAGAGACCCAGTGCCGTTTTCTTGTTTTGGCCCTGCCCCTTCTACCAGGTGTCCTCAGCCCCTGCCCCTTCTCCGAGTTCTCCATCCTGTGTCCTGGCGGGATTCTGGGACAGTTCTGCTTTCTGTCTTATTGATTTGATTTTATTCTGGTCCATCTCTCTTAGTCTGTCATTTCCCTTTTATGTCCAGTGCAGGCTGGACGTGGTCCCCCCGCTGCAGGCTGCATGTAATTGCAGGAAATTCCTGGACTATGCCCTGTTTTGTTTGTGAATTTTTTGTGATTCATGTATGTTCAGTAACTCATTTATTTATTTCAAATGCACTTACTTTTTCTCTTAATGGCCTAGACCCTGTGTTGGAGGGTCAAATTGTGTCCTGTGGAGGGATGCAGAATGATAATTTATATAATTACCAAGGTTCTATGAGGGTATATATTACAGAGGGAAGCTTCTACATTTGCTGGGAGCTTTAGGTCTGGAAGTTGTGCTGGAAGATGCTGGTTTATTGCAAAATTGTTGCATTCCAATCTCACAGAGTTTGTGTTTTGCTTTCTCTTCGAGCAGCTATTGTCACCGATGTTTTCCAGGGGTCCATGAGGATTTTCACTAAGAAGCTTCCCCATCCTGATTTGGTGAGTGGGGTGGGCCTGGGTCTTGGGCTGATTTTTGTTGCCTTAGAGGGTTTAGGGGAAATGAAGAGTTGCTTGGGGACCTGACAGGGCCACCTGCACTGTGGGAAGGTTTTGCAGAGCACCTGCCAAGTGGCAGTCCCCTGGGTCCTGGAGGTGCAGTAGGCCTAAGTTAGGGGTCTGTGGAGGGTCTTGGTCTGCTGGTTCAAGTGTTGGCCACTAGGTGGTGCTGGCGTGGTTTTTAGAAAGCTCAGCTTAGCTTACTAGATCTTCCGAGAGCTTTTTAGCTAGTCTGGTATTTAAGCAAAGTCTGAAGAAGAAAACCCATCGTTTCTTTGACCTAGCGAGGTTGTTCTGCTGCACATGAAACTGCCCATCCCCGGGGCCCCTGTCTTCATTGTCTCCCGATGAAGGAATGGTCAGGCTAACAGCATTGCTTCTCTCCGTCCGTCCTGGTCTCTGAGCTCTGCACACAATCCTCCTCCTCCCACTCATTTCTAGCCAGCGGAGGAGAAAGAGCAGCTCCTGCATAATGACGAGTACCAGGAGACCATGGTGGAGTCCACCTTCATGTACCTGACGCTGGACCTGCCCACCGCCCCCCTCTATAAGGACGAGAAGGAGCAGCTCATCATCCCCCAGGTGCCCCTCTTCAACATCCTGGCCAAGTTCAACGGCATCACCGAGAAGGTAGCCCACCTGCTCAGCCGCCTGCTCATTCCGCCTTGGCTCTCTCTTAAACTTTTCTGTTTTTGTGCTTGAGACTCATGATATGCATGTGTTTATCATGAAGTGTGTTTCCTTTATGGAGCCTCCGGGACTTCTGGCTGCTCACTGCCAGCTCAGTGCCCTCTCTGTATTTCTCCTGCATCTCTTTTAGCCTTCTGGCTGTCTCTCGGGTGGTGTAGAGAAAGGAGGCGGAATTATGACAGTAGAACTCCAGAAAGTAGAAAAGCTCTCGCGTTTGGGACCAGCAGGTGGCGTAATGGTTATGTCGCTGGACTCCCACATAGTTGACTGCAGTTCAAGTCCTGGACCATGCTGGGCACATGTGCATCTGTGCCCAACATTCTAGGAGGAGAAGGGATTACAGCGTGGCCGTCCGCTCCGGAGGGTGATTTCTCACTTTCTGTCTATCTCTGTCTCTCCAGCAAGCATGCACGTCCTATAGCAAGCATCCCCTTAAAAAAAAGGAAAAGAAAAAACTCTCATGTTTAAAAGTTGCTCCAGTGCCTCCTAAACTTTAGCACAGAACTGATAACTTCCTGTTCTCTCTCTAGGAATACAAGACTTACAAGGAGAACTTTCTAAAGCGATTCCAGCTCACCAAGCTCCCTCCATATTTAATCTTTTGTATCAAGAGATTCACTAAGAACAACTTCTTCGTGGAGAAGAACCCAACAATCGTCAACTTCCCTATCACGTGAGTGTCCTCCTGTTTCATTTCCCCTTGGGGTGGGGTGAGCCTGGATTTCTTTGTAATGTTTATTGTGTTCTTTCATGAGAGAGCACGAGTGGGTGAGAGAGAGAGAAAGAGAGTGAGCGAGCGCTCTGGGCAGCCTTGACAGGGTCTGTCACACCGCCATCCCCTTCCTCCCGCCCTCCAGCTCTTCAGGGTCTTAGGCACATGCCCACGGCCACGCGAGAGGCCACGTGAGACCCAGAGCCTTAGCTCCTCTGCCACCTGCTGGCCTGGCTTTCAGTTCTTAAGAGACAAGATTTCTTCACTCTGAAGATGATGTCTGTGAGAATCTGGAGAACCCTGGTGGCAGGAAGGAAGTGGGTCTCAGTGTGCTGTTGTTCAGACAGGGAGGCAGCCCTGAGACAGTTCATTAATAGGTGGACTTGGGGGGGTAGTTGATATTTAGCTCAATCATCTTTTCAGTTAAAAACTTTTTAGACTCTAATTTTTTAAACCATCATAGGCGGTTTGGAAACCATAGTGGATAAATGCCCATCTCCTTTTTTCTTTCTCCCACCATCCACTTCCATTTCCCAGTTCCTTAGATTATACCAGGACTGACAACCAGCAGTTAGCGTAATGGCTATGTCGTTGGACTCCCATGTAGCCGACTGTGATTTGAGTCCTGGACCCAGTGGCTTAAACGTATGCCAGGCACATGTGCGTGCGTGCCAAAGATCCCAAGAGGAGAACGGAGGAGAAGGGATTGCAGCGTGGCCATCCCCCCTGGGGGGTGATTTCTCGCTTTCTGTCTCTCTGTCTCTCTCTTTCTGGCGAGCACAAGTGCCCTATAGCAAAAACCTCTCCCAAAAAAATAAATAAATAAAAAGATTATACTAGGACTGCCAGTGTTCTCTTCTGAAAACAGTTCTAATTCCTAATTCTGCGTCGTGTTTAAAAGAGTAGTATCTACAATGAGGAGGCCTGAGGGGGCCAAACAATGGCACAGTGGTAAAACACCATGCCGTGTGAGGCAGCCCCAAGGGGAGGTCCCTGGTTCAAATCCAGAGACCTCCCTGAGTGTACCAGGCACGCATTCCCCTGAGCTGATCTGAGCTGGCGTAAGTAAAGGTGGGCCATGCTGTCAGGACCCTGTGGGCATGCCGTCTTAGTCTCTTCTCTGTCTCTGTCTCTCTCATGGAAGAAATAAATAGACCCCAAAAAAAGAGGCTTGAGTTTTGGGCTGTGCTATGGGTGTGAGCTTGGACTGGTGGTCTGTTTTCTGGATCATTCTCTGATGGATAAAATGAGAGACTTGGACTAGATGAGCCTTCAGGGTCCTTCCAGATCTAACTGCCTCTGGATGCTGTGATTGCTGGGCGTCGGAGAGCAGAGGGGAGTGAGAACCTGGTAACGAGGGTTGAAGGAGAAACTCCTTTCTTGTGACAGTTTTTCTTCACTAGCGTCTTGGTGATGTGGTGTGTAGAGTGAGAGGGGACTGCCCTACCTTGAGCAGGACCACAGAGGTGCTTTCCTTGACAACCCCAAGTCTTAGCGCCACTTAGAGCTGGCGCCTTGTGGATTGCCCGCGGCACGACGTGTTCCTGGTCGGGAGGAGTGGCCTCGACCCCAAGGGCAGCTCCGGGGAGGAAGACCGTGTCCATGGCAGTTCCTGCCCAGCCGCCACGGAAGCGCCCTCATCCCGTTGGACTGCTTTCTTTTATGTTGGGCCTGGAGTGGGTTTACTTTCCCTTGAGGTATATTGGGAGTTTTGGGAACTCCGACTTTAGCAGCGTGTCCTTCAAATGTTTGCTTTGAAGAAGTTAGGGGAAAGGTTACTGCGTACGTAGCTCGTTGGTCCTGCAGGAACATTGTCTGTGACTAATTCTGGAAACCTGCCTGTTATGCTCTCTAAGCACGTCCGGAGAAATGTGGTTCTCGATTCTCTAACTGTCCCCTACTTCTCGAAAAGGACCCTTTCAGTGCCTGAATCTTTTCCCGTTCCCCTGTAATACATCTTTGGTCAGTTTCTAGCCTGGTGGTGGCTAGGTGCCTTCTGCTCATTGGGAGGTAGGGCGTCTTGGGGGTAGGCGTAGTCTCACTTACAGCTAACTAGTCATTCTCTGAGTTGAACTGTTCTGGCTGGCGGATGAATATAGTTTGTTCCTTTGCCTATTTTCTAAAACAAAATGATTTCGCCAGCTGGTGGCTGTTGGCTAAGGTGACTGGATCCCACTTGGCTGATCGTGTGGTTCAAGTCCCAGATCTGGCAGCTTGCAAAACACACTGGGTGCATGTACTTGCGTGCTCAAAATCACCGGAAGAGAGTAGAGGGGAAGCGGTTATGTTGTGGCCCTCCCCCTGGAGGGGCGCTTTCTCACCTTATCTGGTGAGCATAGTAACCTATTAATTGAAATAAGTAAATGAAATGGCTAAACATGTACGTACATATTTATTTCTTTTTGCCCTTTGAACAGTTTGTATTTAGTCATCATGTTTGTAGTATAAACATTCCTCAAGGCTTTTCTAGGAAGCAGTCTAGCAGGTCTGGAAAGCTGTAGTCTAAGCCAAAGAGAAAATAACAGAAGTCTGGGGGCCAGCAGGTGGCAAGGTGGCTAAGGACACTGGACTCCCACATGACTGACCATGGTTCGAGTCCCGGACCTGGTGACTTACTTTCTCACTTTCTCTCCTGCTTGTTCTGTCTCTCTTTGATCAAATTTTAAAAATAAATAAAGTTAAATAAAATAATTATTAAAAAAAAAAAAGAAAGAAAAGAACAGGGGACCAGCAGTTGGTGTAATGGCTATGCCGCTGGACTCCCATGTAGTCGACCGTGGTTTGAGTCCCAGACCCAGTGGCTTAAACTCATGCGGGGCACATGTGCGTGCGTGCCCAGTATCCCAATAGTGAAGTTATTACTGTCTAACTCTGTCACATGTCACACTGTCAGTGGGAACAAATAGCTATCATGAACACCCAGAAAGCTATGTGAAATAATTAGAACAAAGTTGCAAGCTTGATTACTACTGCATGGTATTCGTTTAGAACGCTTCGTATTTTGGAACAGTTAGGACATTCACATTAAGTCCATATATAGAGTCAAAGGAAGGCATACAACTGGACAGGGAGGACATTAGCAAGTCCTTTCAGAGGTGACATTATTGTTTTTTGTTTTTTATTTTTGAGAGATTTTTGCTATAGGGCGTGTGTGTTTGCCAGAGAGACAGAAGGTGAGAAATCACCCTCCTGGGGGATGGTCACACCATATTCCTTTCTCCTCCATTCTCCTCATGGGATCTTGGGCACGCACGCACACGTGCCAGCGTGAGTTTAAGCCACCGGGGCCAGGACTCAAACCACAGTCGACTACATGGGAGTCGAGAGACATAGCCATTACGCCAACTACTGGTCCCTGTTGTGTTTTGTTTTACGAGTGAAGCACATCACATGTTTTACAGGGATGAGGAATGTGATATAACTTCCTTATTTTACATTACTTAGATTTTTCTAAGTATAGACTCTAAAATAGTATTTTTCCTAAAACTATGTAGTTAACATATTCTCTCACCTTTTTTTAAAGAATTATTTTATTTATTCATTCATTTATTTTAATTTGACCACAGAGAGACACAGAGAGAGAGGGAAAGTGAGAGCAAGCCACCAGATCCAGGACTCGAACCATGGTCGGCCATGTGGGAGTGTCCATCATGCCACCTGCTGGTCCCTCTCTCACTATTTTTTAATGATTTACTTAATTTTATTTATTTATTTATTATTATTTTAATTTGCCATAGGGCACATGCACTCACCGGAGAGAGAGAGAAAGTGAGAAAGCAAGCTTCCAGGTCTGGGACTTGAATTACAGTCAGCCATGTGAGAGTCCAGCATGCCAACCACCATGCTATCTGATGGCCCCTATATTCTCTTACTATTTCTTGTTAGCTGTCAGTCTGTTCCCTATTTAATTATCTAGTAATTGCTTCTCAGTAAGCATTTATTATGGCACTTGGCTTTGCAGTAGTAGGTATAGATTTTAGATCTTATCCAGTAGATAAAGTTCAGCACCTAAAATGAGATTTTGGGGCCTGCAGGTGGCATAGTGGTTAAGGTGGTGGATTCTACATGGCCGATGGTAGTTTGAGTCTCAGACCCGGTGGTTTGAAATTGTGCCAGGCATGTGTGTGTGGCCAAAATCCCAAGAGGAGAATGGAGGAGAAGGGATTGCAGCATGGCCATCCTCCCTGGGGGATGATTTCTCACTTTCCCTCTCTGTTTTTCTCTGTCTCTGGCAAGTATAAACATGCTATGACAAAAAAAAACCCTAAAAAGACCAACAAAAAACACAGAAGATTTTATTCTGGTACATCAAGAATGCTTCTTGGTATTTGAAAGTAAATAAATATTCGTAAACAATATTTTAAAAATTTTTTGGAGAGGTTTTTGCTATAGGACGTGTACGTTTACCAGACAGACAGAGACAGAAAGAAAGAAGGCGAGAAATCACCTCCCAGGGGGTATGGCTATGCCGCATGCAGTCCCTTCTCCATTCTTCTCTTGGGATCTTGGGCACGCACACACACCCGCTTGGCGTGAGTTTTAAGCCAGTGGGTCCAGGACTTGAACCGTGGTCAACTACATGGGAGTCCAGCGACATAGCCATTACGCCAGCTGCTGATCCCAAAGATATTGAAAGTAAATCTAATACTTCCAAGTTCTAGTTGAAGGGACCTAGTCAGTAGTGTCTTTTAGCAGTAAGAACTGAGAAATTTGGAAGCCGTGGTGTAGCCAAGTTTCAGTCACATGAAGAAGAGAAAGCCAGGGTCCCAAATGAGGGGGAAGAATAAAGCAGAAGGAGGTGGAAGAGAGGGCAAGAAGTGCTCCCGGATCCTGTAGTGCCTGGTTCCAGCTCCATTTCCTGGTCTGAAAATCCTGACTAAATTCTTGCTTAGTGCTTAAGCTCACTCGAGAGGGTTCTGTTCCTCGGAACCATTCTGCCATTTACTTGACAAAAAGAAAAACAGATCAGGAAGCAAGCATGCAGAAAAGAAAAGGAAGATTTGTTAGACTGAGACTTAGTCACGTGGCCAGGCCTAAGGCCAGAGCGCAAGTGCTCACCACCCTGCCCAGGCGGACCTTGGGAAAGGCAGTGGGTAAGAAAGGTGGGCACCTGCTCCTCCCTGTCTCAGAGACGGTGACTCTCGTGCCCCCATCGTACGGGAGGCTCCAGTCGGCTGCTTAAGCTCACACACGGCTCTGAAGTGGCAGAGCCGGGATTCTAGTTCAGGTCAGAATGAGGCCAGTCCTGCACTTTTGACTTGTAGTCCTACTTTTTTTTAAAAAAAGGTTTTTGCCACAGGGTGTGTGTGCATGTCTGAGAGAAACACAGAGACAGTGAGAGGGGAACTGGGAAATCATCCCCCAGGGTTGATGGCCATGCTGCAGTCCCTTCTCCTCCATTCTCCTCCTGGGATTTCGGGTACTCACACATGCTCCGGGTGAGATTTTCAAGCCTCTGGGACCAGGACTTGAACTGCACTTGGCCATATTGGAGTCCAGCGCCATAACCACTATGCCATCTGCTGGCCCCTGTTAGTCCTACTTTTTAAAGGAAAGTGCTTTTCCCATAGAGCCTATCATTCTTTTTTTTTTTTTTTAAATTTGTTTATTATTTTAATTTGACCAGAGAGGGACAAAGCAAGAGCTAGAGAGTGAGAGAGAGGGAAAGTGAGAAAGCAAGCCCTGGGACTCAAACCGTGGTCGGCCATGTGGGAGTCTAGTGTCCTTAACCACCATGCCACCTGCCGGCCCCTCATTCTTTTTTTTTAAAGAGGTTTTTGCCTTAGGGCTTGTGCACTTGCCGGAGAGAGATAGAGACAGCAGAGAGAGAGATAAGGACAGCAAGAGGGAAAGTAAGAATTCTCCTCCCGGGATCTTGGGTACACACACACACACACACACACACACACACACACACACACCCCTGGCATGATTTTCAAGCCACTGGGTTTGGGACTCGAACTGCAGTCGGCCACATGGGAGTCCAGTGATATAACTGCAACACCATCTGCTGCTGGCTCGAGCCTGTCATTCTTGTTCCTTGTCTCTGCAAGGCTGCCCATAGCTGGAGTCTCAAGATAGTTTCCCTAACCTCAGCCTTTCTCTGATGTTTTGGCTTTGTTTCCATCATCACCAGAAATGTGGACCTGAGAGAATACTTGTCAGAAGAAGTACAAGCCGTGCATAAGAACACCACCTACGACCTCATCGCCAACATCGTGCACGACGGGAAGCCCTCTGAGGGCTCCTACCGGATCCACGTGCTTCATCATGTGAGTGCGTGACTGTCCCATGGCACAGAGTGGCACAGACTGGTGTTACACCTTTGGCATTTCAGAGCGTAGCTCCCTTCACTTCACCCTCAGCTTCTGGCTCTGCCAAGTGTTAGGGTTAGTTTAAGCCAGTGGTTCTTGGGACCAGCAGAAGGCGTAACGGTTATGTCACTGGACTCCCATGTAGGTAACCATGGATTGAGTCCCAGACCCAGCGACCTAAAACTTATGCCAGACGTGTGTGTGTGTGTGTGTGTGTGTGTATGCGTGCATGCATGCTCAAGATCCTGAGAGGAGAATGGAGGAAAAAGGACTGAAGTGTGGCCATCCGCCCTGAAGGGTGATTTCTCACTTTCTGGCTCTGTCTCTCCAATGGCGCATGTGTCCTATTAAAAAAAAAAAACTCTCAAAAAAAAAAAAAAAAAGACTGGTTCTCAGTTTGGGCTGCACATTGGACTCATCTGCGGAGCTTTTATTTATTGTGTTCATTTATTTTTTGGTGATTTTGCTATAGGACGCATACATTCACCAGAGAGACTGAGCCAGAAAGTGAGAAATCACCCGCCAAGGGGATGGCTACACCGCAGTCCCTTCTCCTCCACGCTCCTCTTGGGATTTTGGGCATGCATCCATGCCCAGTGTGGGTCTTAAGCCGCCAGGTCTGACTGGAACAGCGGCCGGCCATGTGGGAGTCCAGCGACGTAACCACTATGCTCTCTGCTGGGCCTACCTGGGGAGCTTTGAAACTTGGATGCCTGGACACTGCCCAGGCCAGCTACATCAGAATAGTGATTTTGACTGGTATAGAGGTGGGGGTACTGCGAGACACCTACAGTGCACAGGGTGCCCTCAGTGGAACTTCCGTTAGTATCAGGTTCAGAGACTCCACGGGTTATCTGGAGTGTAACCGGCAGCACAGTCTCTGTTTCCAGGACGTTGTGGTGGAAAGCCAAGGCCAAGGTTCAGCCTCCGTCCTAGACGAGGTTTACCTCCCAGAGTGGGACCCTCACACCAGCAGTGCGTGCAGTCTGAGAGCTAGGTAGGTAGGAGAGCAGATGCTCGGGCCATCCCACACCTACTGAAGCAGAGCTGCAGCTTATCAAGCCCCTCTGAGTTACAGGAAATAAGAGTGTACAAAGCTCTGGTTCTGAGGCTCCCTGTCAGCTCAGACATTTTGGAATTTGTCTTAAGCTGAAAATAGATAATGTCCTTGAGATATATTTAGTATCACAGAGATTATTAGCATAGATTTTTTCTGGTTGGAATAGTTCCTCCTGGGGCTGTGTTTAATAACTGGCTTCTGGGGTCAGTCTGTGGTGTGGTAGTTAAGGCGGCTGGATCTGACATGGCCGGCTGTGCAGTTTGAGTCTGGAACCTCGTAGCTTGAGAAACGCAGGCACGTGTGCCTAGAATCCTGAGAGGAGAATGGAGGAGAAGGGATTGTGGCATGGCCAACCCCTTTGGGGGTGCTTTCTCGCTCTCTGACTCTTGGGTGAGCACACATACCCTGTAGCAAAAGTCTCTCTTAATTAAAAAAGAAAGTATGTCTGGTGCTAAATGTATCTTAATCTTATTTCTGTCCTTAAAACATACCTCAAGACAGGTGTCAGTATCATGTTTCTTACAGGTGAAGAATCCTAGGCTCAGAGTTTCTCTAACTTACCTCGTTATTAGTAGTGGAATTGGGATGTGAACCCAGATACTTGGGTTCAGAGCCCATGTTCTTTTTTTTTTTTCTCTTCAGTTTTTGCTGTAGGGTACACGTGCTCATAGGAGAGAGACAGAGAGAGAGAGAAATCACCCCTGTGGGGGATGGCCATGCTGAAATCCCTTTTCCGTTCATTCTTCTGTCAGGATTTTGGGCATGCACACACACACATCTGACATGTTTTTCAAGCCACAAGCCACTGGGTCTGGGATTCAGCTGCGCACTTGGCCACGTGGGATCCAGCTTCTTTAACCACCATGCCACTGGCTGGCCCCTGAACCCCCACTCTTAACCGTTCCTTCAGTCAGGAAAGGCAGCTTGTTTATGTGGTCCTGAGCTCTCTCTGTTCTTATATGCTGCACTTAGGATCTGCAGAATATCTGGATTATCTGTGTTCTGTATTAGTCTCTGCCATTTCTTATAAGTTTGGGTGGGTGACAGATTGGCTCTGCAGCCCAGTGATTAAAGAAGCCAGATCCCACATAGCCAACCAAGGTAAAATCCTAGCCCTGGGGCCGGCAGGTGTCGTGGTGGTTAAAGGCGTGTACTCCTATGTTGCCGATTGTGGTTTAAGTCCTAGACCTGGTGGCTTGTTTTCTCACTTCCCCTCTCTCTTTTTAAAAAATAATTATTTATTTTAATTTATTTATGTTTATTATATTTTAATTTGACCAGAGAGAAACAGAGAGAGAGAGAAAGAGAAAGGGAAAGTGAGAAAGCAAACCACCAGGTCTGGGACTTGAACCAGTCAGCCATGTGGGAATCCAGTGCCCCAACCACTGCGCCACCTGCTGGCCCCAAATAAAATGTTTTTTGTTTTTTTTTTTTTAAATCTTAGCTTGGAGACTTGAAAACCATACTAGGCACTTATATGTGTATGCCCCAAACCCAACAGAATGGAGAGATTGAAGAGAAGGGATTACGTGTGACCAAATTCCACATGGGAGGCTTTCCCATTCTTGTCTTTCCCTGTCACTGTGTTTCTTTCTCCCAAATATACGTGTCCTCTGGCAATTAAAAAAACAAAGAAATCTTGGGAACCAGCAGTTAGCATAATGGCTATGTCGTTGGACTCCCACGTAGTCGACTGTGGTTTGCATCCCAGACCCGGTGGCTTAAAACTCATGCCGGGCATGTGTGTGTGTGTGCCCAAGATCCCGAGAGGAGAATGGAGAAGAAGGGATTGCGGCGTGACCATCCCCCCTGGGGGGTGATTTCTCACTTTCTGTCTCTACGTCTCTCTCTGTCTGGCGAGCGCACGCGCCCTATAGCGAAAAACCTCTCCAAAAAAAAAAAGAAAGAAAGAAAAAAAACAAAAACAAAAACAGAAACCTGGATGGGCGAGGCAGGCGGGTTGTCAGGAGTGCTTCTGCCTTAATTCAGAAACCTCTTTCCCGTGCTCGTGGAAGCATGAAGTGAGTTAGGCTTTGCTGTTTCTGTAGCCCTCGTTGTGCAGGCTCAGGACTCAGGTTAGCACAGTGGACAGTGTCCACCAAGGACTCTCTCTTGACCACGTCTTCTGTCCTTTGGGGTGCAGTGTGGAGGTGGGAATGTCCACTGTGAGTTCTAGGCGTTGGCACCGTGCACCTCCCAAGTCAGTGCCTCATCCGTCCTTGCTGGACAGGGAGGAGGCCTTTCAGGTGAGGAGTAGAGGGCTTCTTCTTTCTCCTCATTAGTGTCCACCTAAATTCCTCTTTTCAAAAAAATTTGTGCTCACCAAAGACAGTCTGACAGAGAAAAAGAGAGAAAGTAAGAAAGCACTCCCCGTGGCGACTAGTCAGGCCACAACCCCTTCTCCTCCAGCTCTCCCCGTTTTCGGGATTTTGGGTGAACACACACATGTGCCTGGTGTGTTTCTCAAGCTGCCGGGACCAGGACTTAAACTGTGTGATCAGCCCTGCTGATCCGGCTGCCTTAGCTGCCACGGCACAGGCTGGCCCCTCCTGAATTCCTTTTAAAGGGGTACACAGGTGCCCGTGACTCCACTGCTACCGAACCCTCGACAGGGATCGAGTTGCTCTGTTTCCGAGTCGCGTCCAGCAGAGGGCACGCAGCCTCTTCATCTCCGACTCTCAGCTGCGACCCCTTTCTCCTGTACCCTTTGGCTTGAGAGCGCAGACTGACAGCCTTTGTACCTCGCACAGGGGACCGGCAAGTGGTATGAATTACAGGACCTCCAGGTGACCGACATCCTTCCCCAGATGATCACCCTGTCGGAGGCGTACATTCAGGTGGGTGGAACCTGACTTGTGGAGCGCCAAGTAGGTGGGGTGGGGACTCCCCATGAGAACCGGGTTGAGCGAGAACCGGATGGGAGGGCCAGGTGCTGGCTGGAGAGGCTGAGCAGAGCGGTCAGGCCAGAGGGTTCTGTCCTGAACGTCAGGCAGAGGTATTCAGTGAAGAAGAGGGGCAGGGGCGCATGGCAGTTTATGAGTGGGCCGAGAAGGTGTTGTAAGGCTGGGAGGGCTTTGCAGAAGCGTGTGGTCAGCTGTCAGGGAGGAAGGCCTGGACTCATTAGGGAGCTGGCTCGAAGCCATCCCCTAAGCTTTCCCCAGCACCCTGTCAGTTTTCTCTCTCCTTTGTGGTTCCTCAGCACTGTGGTGCATCTTTTTGGAGTGCAGACCTTATTAATTTGACTGCCTTCTCCATTGGATCAAGACTGTGCTCTTCTGGAGCTTTTTGTAACTGCCCAGTACCCGGAAGGAGCAGGAAGCTTGGGACTAAGAAGAACCAGGGCTTTGCAAAAGAGAGGGGGTTACCACTCCTTCCAGAGATCGCTCTTCCCTCCTCAGGGACTTTGTCCAAGGCTGCAGACATGGCCATGTGCCCCCTTTTTATAAAGGGGGGCTTATAATGGATAGGAAGGAAGGAAGAGGATGACTGGAAAAGTGGAAATTGAAGGTTCTGAAGGACTGTGCGTCGTCCTCGGGGGCAAGTAGCCAATGTGTAAGTAGGGTGACAGGTGGCAGGTCACCCACAGCCTGACGTAGAATAGGTACTTGGTAAGTGTCTGCTGACGGAGCGTGTCCTTGAGCAGCTCTCCAACATCTGTTCTCATTTCTTTTAGATTTGGAAGAGGCGAGATAATGATGAAACCAACCAGCAGGGGGCCTGAAAGAGGCTTCTAGGGCTTTCACTGAAGATGGCAAATATGGATACTGGAGCTGTAGCTGAACGCGGTTGGCAGCGTCCTGGGGCCAGCCTGGCCTTTGTGGGTTCTGGCCACATCGGAGCACCGGCGGGGCCTGCCTGCCAGGGAGGGCTCTGCACTGTCACCCAGCTGTCCTTCGATGTGCCTCTGTCCTTCCTGTCTAGTCCCTTCTAGCTTCAGCAGAGCAGAGCTTCTGAAAATGTATGTAATTTATTTCGAGTAGCTGGGAGTACCTGAAGGACAGATGAATTCTTCCAGGAATAAGCACGAAGCCAGGAACACCCTTCTGTCTAAGTCGGTGATTTTCTTACAGTCCCCTTCGTTTCCTCATGTGTTTTTTGGAATGGATTAAATATTTTCCCATTTTTATAGCAGCCTCTTGTTTTATTTCCTTCCCTTAGGCTGTTGGCAGAGGGAAAGACTCATTTTTCTTTTTAATCTTCCCAAATTATCTGCCCTATAGTCTCGTCTGGTGGACAGGATTCTTGGCTCTTCCTGTCAGCTTGTGGGTAGTGTGTCAGTTAAGACGCATTCACCTCAGGGCTGGCAGATGGCGTGGTGGTTAAGGTGCTCGATTCCCACATGGCCGACTGTGGTTTGAGTCCTGGACCTGGTGCCTTGCTT
>NW_006203598.1:167605-180414 GCF_000334495.1 Tupaia belangeri chinensis | reverse complement strand
CGGGCACGTGTTCTCTTGCTCTCTCTCTCTCTCTCTCTCTCTCTCTCTCTCTCTCTTTTTCTCTGTCTGTCTTGCTCTGTCCCTCTCTGGTCAAATGATAACTAACTAACATTTAAATACATTAAGTCAAAGATACAGGGGCCGGCAGTTGGTGTGATTAAGGTGCCGGATTCCCACGTGGCTGACCGTGGTTTGAGTCCTGGACCTGGTGCCTTGCTTTGTCTTTCTCTCTCTCTCCCTTTCTCTGTCTGTCTTGCTCTGTCCCTCTCTGGTCAAATTATAACTAACTAACTAACATTTAAATACATGAAATCAAAGATACAGGGGCTGGCAGGTGGCGCGGTGGGTGAGGGCGCTGGACTCCCACATGGCTGACCGCGGTTTGAGTCCCATTGGACCTAGCAGCTTGCTTTCTCACTTTCTCTCTTTCTCTCACTTTATCCCTTTCTGGTCAAATTAAAATAAATAAATGGATAAATAAAAGTTTAAATAATTCTTTTTTTAAAAAAAAGGATGCATTCATCTTTAAGTAACAAAGTGTCTGACCAAGGTGACATATTCCTACCCCAGCTTGGCGAGAGAGCCGGTGGCGCAGGCTGCCCTGACCCCTTCCCTGTACACGCTTCCACCTAAATTTGAACTCCCGTGCAGCAGCACCAAAGGAGGCAGTCCCATACTCTTGCCTGACAGAAAGTAGCCACCCTCTGGTAAGTGGGCAAGTTTTCACTTGGTCCCCAAATGAGATGCTGTCCCTGGCATTACTGTAGCCGTGGCCAGCTGTGTTGGCACTCCTCAAATCTAGTCAGTCCCCGATTGAGTATCTCGTTACCTAGAGGCTAAGCTGTAAAGTTGACTTCCTACAGCTTGTGTAGAAAACAGACACGGGAAGAAGAAAAGTGATTAGCATGTGCAAAGTGTATGTGCATAAAAGCCAGCAGAGCGAGCAGAGCGGCTGCAGTGCTTTCTGCGGTTGGTACCAAGGCTGTAACATCCACATAGCTTCCTTTCTTTTTTTTCATCCTTGGCCTGAACCTCAGTCAAGGCTCTTTATTTGGTAGTGTGACCCAAATCTTCAGTCCCCAATCGTCCTTTCTGTTTTTATGGTTGCCGTAGTTTTCCGTTAACCTTAGCTATTAGATATCACCCACTTGACTGTATTGCCTAGAAGCAATACAGTCTCGTAATAAGGATCAGCTGTTGACAAGCAGATGGACACACGCGTCCTGCCCTCTCTTGGTTCAGTTGCATCACGAGCCCCAAATGTCCAGGCATCTCATTTCCCAGCTCACTGGAACCATTGTGTGCCCCGGTGGATGCCATCCTTGAGGACTGAGATCTGAGCTGCTGCCCCTTGTCAGGACAGGGAGCAAGAATTCTGTAAGAGGTAGAGAACAGCAGAAGGCGTAATGGTTACATTGTTCAACTCCCACTTAGTCCACCACGGTTTGAGTCTAGGACCTGGTGACTTAAAATATACCAGGTGCGTGTGCAGGTGTCCCAAAATCCCAAGAGGAGAATGGAGGAAAAGGGATTGTGGCATGGCCATCCCTCCTGGGGGGGGATTTCCCAGTTTCTCTCTCTCTGTCTCTGGTGAGCACATGTGCTGTATAGCAAAAATCTCTCTCTACGGAAGGAGGTTTTCAGAGGTAATAGAGGAGTCACTCCGACACCCACCCTCCCGTCGTCTAGACCTGTGTATTTGGCACCTTATGATGGTCTGTGACTCAGCATCTACTGCCTCCTGTAAACACAGCGCTGATTGCTGTAACTGAGCCTTCCGTAAGCCCTTCCACCTTTCAGCTAGCTACATACCCATCAGTTACTTCTGTTAGGGGGAGGGGGGGTCCACGCTATGAGCCCATGCATGGCCTCATCCCTGCCACTGTGGCCGATGGGCTCACTCACTGAGCAGGAACTGGGGATGCTGGAGAAAGGCTGCTGATAAACACCCTCTGAGCATGTCGCGTGTGCACACCTGGCTGTGCAGAAGCCTTCCACTGGAGGCCTTGGTGGGCACTCCTACGTAACAAGTGTTTTCACAGTACACACTCATTAAGGAGGTTGATCAGGCACCTCCTCCAGGCTTTACCCGGCTTTCAGTTCTGTTCCTTTTTTTTTTTTAAAAAAAGAATTATTTCATTTTTATTTATTCATTCATTTATTTTAATTTGAACAGAGAGAGAGACACAGAGAGAGAGAGGGAAAGTGAGAAAGCAAGCCCCCAGATCCAGGACTCGAACTGTGGTCGGCCATGTGAGAGTATCCAGCGCCTTCACCACACCACCCACTGGTTCCCCAGTCCTGTTCCTTCTGAATCCTTGATCATCTGGACAAAGTACAAGTAACTTGCCATGAGTTAATCTGGACCTGTACTTCCGGCCATCTTGCTCTCCCAATGCAGCAAACAAACAATATTTCAAAACCTGCAAGGACACTACCGTCCTCCCATGGCACCTCAGGCTAGGGATAAAGTGCTGCGGCTGTCCACATGTGGGTCGAACCAGCAAGCCGCGCAAGCCCATCGAGAAACCAGGCTTGAGTTCGGTCTTCCTTGATCAGCTGGTTTGTTTTTTTCTTTAGAGAATTTTTTTACTATAGGGTGCATGTGCTTGCCAGAGAGACAGAAAGTGAGGGGGGATGGCCACGCTGCAATCCCTTCTCCATTATCCTCTTGGGACTTTGGGCATGCATGCACATGCACCTGGTATGAGTTGTAAGCTGCCGGGTCCAGAACTCGAACCATGGTTGATTACGTGGGAGTTCAGCAACGTAACCATTACACCATCTGCTGGTTTGGGTCAGCTGGGTCAGCTGGTTTTTGTTTTTTGTGCTTTTTTGAGAGGTTTTTGCTATCAGGCGTGCGCGATTGCCAGACAGAGAGACAGAGAGACAGAAAGCGAGAAATCACCCCCCAAGGGGGATGGCCGTGCCTCAATCCCTTCTCCATTCTCTCAGGATCTTGGGCCAGACACATGCACTCACGCCCGACGTGAGTCTAAGCCTCCGGGACTGGGACTCAAACTGTGGTTTGCTACATGGGAGTTGAACGACATAGCCGTTATGCTAACTGCTGGTCCCGGTCAGCCGGTTTTAAGGACACCCCAGGAAGCACAGGTATGGACCAAGGGAGTGGATGTCAGAGGAACTGGCCCTCTGCTCACAGGCTGGTTCCCTCGGACCTGCCTGGCCTGGTCTTGCGTACTGGCTCACGTTCATGGTGCAGCTGCACTTGCCCTGCCTTGTGGGCAGGTGAGTCAGACAACAGCTGGTTCCGGAGGGGAGGCTCAGCTGCGTGTCACCTGGTGAACCATGGTTACGAGATCGGGCTTTACCACAGCCCTGGGTTAACCAGCAGCTGTCTTTCAAAAGAACAGATGTCTGCATGGGGCCAGCATGCGGCATAGTGGCTAAGGTGTTGGACTTCCACGTGGTTGACTGCAGTACCAGTCCTGGCCCCGGTGGCTTGAAACTCACGTTGGGTGTGCGTGTGTGCGTGTCCAAATTCCAGAGAGGAGAGTAGAGAAGAGACCGTGGCCTGTCCATCCTACTGGGGGGCGATTTCTTACTTTCTGTCTCTCTTTGTCTGGTGAGCACACACCCTGAAGCAAAAATCTCTTAAAAAAAAAAAAATAGATGTCTTCAGTAAGCATAGACTTGCTCCGAAATTGGGAGTCGTGCACTGCGTGTCTCCTGCTGGTGTTTGCGAGGCCCTTGCAACATTTGTATTGGCCACAGACACTGAGCGCTCAGAGGGTCATCTGGCTTCTCTTGTTCTGCTCCCTTCTTGACACGAGCAGCCTTACAGCTCTAAGTGACTATAGATGGGTCCAAGTGGCACACTCGTGAGAGAGCACGTGCACATGCCATGAGGGGGAGACAGAGGAGCACCCTCCGCAGGCTCTGTCACCCTGTGATCCTCCACCTCTGGTCCTCCAGCACTTAGGATTTGGGGTACTGTTACGTGTGCCACCCGTGTTTCAAGCTGACCACGTCAGGGATTTGAACTGTGGTCGCTATGTGGGATCCAGTTTCTCTTTTTCTTTTTTAAAAATAATTAATTTTATTTATTTATTATTGTTATTATTCATTTGCTGTAGGGCACGTGCACTCACCAGAGAGAGAGACAGAGGGAAAGTGAGAAAGCAAGCTGCCAGGTCTGAGACTCGAACTGTGGTCAGCCAGGTGGGAGTCCTCATCCGCCACGCCATCTGGCCCCAAGGTATCCAGTTTCTCTTGAGCTGCGCAGTACCACAGCACCGTGGAGCTGGCCTGCCCGCTTTCAACGCACACATCTAAGCTTTATCCCCACTCCGGGATCTCCCACTTAAACACTTTATTGGCTTCTTTAAAATAGAAAGACCAAGATGTAGGGCCAGCGGGTGGCGTGGTGGTCAAGGCAGCTGGACTCCCACATGGCTAACTGCAGTTCGAGTCCTGGACCTGGCAGCTTGCTTTCTCACTTTCCTTCTCTCTCTCTCTCTCTCTGTCTCTCTCTGGTTAACTTCAAAACAAAATTAAATAAAAAATTAAATTAAATGGAATAATTCTAAATTAAAAAAAAAAAGGATAGACCAAGATCTTAGCTCTCACCTCAGCTCTCAGGAAGTTTCCGCTTCTCTCTACCCCGGACGCCCTGATCTTCGTTCTGTTGCTCAGACGTACCACACACCAGGCCTCCCTGCCATCTGCCTCTGTTGGGGATTCTCCTTCCTTCCCTTTTCAGTTCTTGCTCTTCTCCAACTCTGCTCAGACGCACTTTCTACCACGTACATCTTTACTTGAGAGCTCTTATCACCTCTGAAGAAGTCCTTTCCCCTGTGATTCTTTGATTAATGCTTATTTCCCCAACTGCACTTTTTTTTTTTTTTTTTTTTTTTGGAGAGGTTTTTGCTATAGGGCACATGCGCTTGTCAAAAAGAGCAACAGAGAGACGGAAAGCGAGAAATCACCCCCCAGGGGGGATGGCCACACCACAATCCCTTCTCCTCCATTCTCCTCTCGGGATCTTGGGCACGTACGCACACGTTCCCGGCATGAGTTTAAGCCACCGGGTCTGAAACTTGAACCATGGTCGACTACGTGGGAGTCCAGCGACGTAGCCATTATACCAACTGCTGGTTCCTCCCAACTGCACTCTTAAGCTCTAAAGGACAGACAGTGTGCCCTTCCATGGAAGGGCGTGGCCCTCGGGAGGCAGCGCTGTAGTGCTTGGTCTGTGCTGTGTACCGTGCTTCTGCACACACGATTTTGTCTCTACACTCTCTCAAGATGGTGACAATGCCTACTGTCACCTAAAAGCTAGCTGACCTCTTCTCAGAGTCAACCATCACGTCCTGTGTGCAGTAGGAAAGTCCTCCGTGGGTGACACACGGCTCGCTTCCATCACTGCTCTCTGAGCCGGGGCTTGGCCATGGTCTTCTTGACCACGCTCCCAGCATGCACTTGTTCTTTTGGACACCACAGCCTCTGGTTAGAGTCTGAAGCGCAGATGAGAAATGAGTGAAATCTGTGCTTTCTTGGCATGGCTCCAAAGCCAGAAATCCCAGAGGGGAAGGGAAGCCAGGCGAGAGCTGTTACAAGGAGAGGAGATGTGGGCATCTGTTTCTCTGTCAAGCAGTGAGGTAGGCCCCGGCCCGGCTGACTTGGGGTGAGGCCGGGGCTCCTGCGGCATCTTAGAGAAATGTCCTTTTCTTCATTCGAGAGGACAGGACTTTATTAGCATTATTACAGCCTCCATGTTACGTGGGAACTGCATAGCCCACCCGAGCTTGGAACGGCACGTCGTGGCAAAAGAAGAGTCACCCTCGGCATTACAAACAGAAGCTGGGAGTTCGCCTTACTAAACCTTAGAAGAAAGCCCTTTCTCTGCCTTCACAAAGCAGCAGCGCCCAGCAACAGCGGGGTTCAGTGCAGGATTGCCCGGACACCTCCCCGTCATGCACGCAGTGTCCGCCCTCGACCAGGTCAAGAGTTCCTGATTTGGGGAAAAAGCTTAAGGATTTTATCTGTCTAGAGTACCTTATGTTCCCAAGGTTTATTCTGAACTTTGAATTTCATGGAAATGTTAGCAAATAATTAAAAGTCAGACTCTTGAGGCCCTGGGGTCGGTGTGAGGCAGGGCCCAGCTTCCACCCTGCCATCCTCTTGGGCTGAGTGGATTTACTCTCAGAACTGGGGTGGCTGGCAGTGTGAGGGCCCGAGCCCCTCTGCAGGGACCGTGCCCTTGCTGTGTCTCCCACCCTCGAGGACAGGAATGGCTCTGGTGTCAGGCCATGGTTGGAGCTGGGACAGAAAAGGCTGGGGCACACGCTGGGGCTTGCGGGTCCGTGTGAGGTCCTGTTGAGGACGAGAGGGAGGAGGGCGAGCGTGGGAGCAACGGCCTTTCAGGGTGGGCAGCTGGAGGGGCGGGAAGCTAAAGAGGAGCCTGTCAGGATCGGGGGAGCTTGGGAGGGCCCAGAGCCTTTCCCACTTGGCTCTCCCTTTGTAGCTCAGGACAGTGAGGACCAGAGAGGGGCCATCTTGCCTGAAGCCCAGTCATCTGATGGCAGAGCTGGGACTGGAGCCCAGGCCTTCCGAGCCCACCCACTGCTCATCCTGTTTTAACAGGGGGGACTGGGAGCCCTGCAAGGTGGGAAAAGGACTATGTCCCTCACCAGGCTTCAGCGGAGCTTCTGGAGCTGCAGGAGAGCAGGCTGGACTCCCTCCCCTTCAGGTGGAAGGGGTGAGCCTGGGTGTGAGCCCCAGGAGGGCAGGGGTCTCACTGTTTATCCTCAGCAGTGGCCTGTGCTCCTAGAAGGTGGCCCGGAACTCACGGAATTTAAAAATCGTAATAAAGTGTGAACAAATGAATGGATGGCATGATGGGAGGGGCTGGCTGGGAGCAGCTGTCATGTGGACCTCACTTGCTCTCAGGGTGACTTCGAGCCCACTGCTGCTTGCCCTTCCCTCTCAGGGTCATCCCCTGCCCCTGGTCCTGGTCGCAGAGACTGTGTCTCACAGTTCTCCATCCTAAAGCGCTACCTCCTACCTAGAAAATGACAGCTGGGGAGAGACGTGTCTTGGGAGGGCAGGGTCAGATGACGGTTCCTGGCATATGAGGGGACACAACTTCGGGCGGCAACACACGATTTCTCCTGAGTTCTGGAAATGTTGGCCTTGGTGTGACTCCAGTCCCGGAGGTCAGCGGTCTGTTGGGGGGGAGGCCACAGGTGAGAGCCGGAGCTGGAGCTGGAGCTTGTGGAGGGCTGGGGCAGCGAGGGGAGCTGGAATGGGGCCCGGTGCTGGAGGAGGCAGGGTTCTGGGGTGAGGGGAATGACCGGGTCCAAGAAGGGGCTCCCAGGAGCCCTGAGCTGTGCCCCCAGGAGCAGGATGGAGCAGCCAGCAGGAGTGACACCTTTTCCTGCTGGGAAAACACGAGGGCCGCTCGCCCTGACAGGTCAGGGGTGCCTCCCATTCTCCCCTGGGCCCGGACTCACCTGGGCGGCTGAGTTCTTATCCAAAGTTGGGGCTTTGGATGCACTGGAGAGGGCTGGGCGCCGCCGCACACGCCCCCAGGGCCTGCCATGGGGACAGCGTTCGGGTCAGAGCCCCAGGCACCCTCAGCTCCCCACTCCAGCTCTCAGGGGGCATGAAACCTCCTCCAGCCCCACCTGCCACCTAGTGGGCATTCTCAGTGTGACCTTGTTGACCCCTTGGACACTCTGTGAGCCACAGGCCTTTGGGGTTCAGAGCCTGAGAAGGTGGGATCTTCGCCCCACCTGAGGCTGCTCTGAGCCCAAGGGACAGGGCCTCTGAGAACTGGAGAGGTGGGGCTGGGGCCCGAGGGAAGCCCCAGGGCCAGTCGGGAGGCGCGGGTGTACCTGGCAGGTGGAGCGGGCATCCCAGCTCTTGGACGCCAGGCTCAGCAGCTGGTCTGTGTGCTGCTTCATGAATTGCTCACACTGAGGAGAGACAGACAATGGCCGGGGGGTGGCTCCAGCTCCGGCCGACCAGGACTCTCCTGCTGCAGTCCTGGCTGGGAATCACCCCCGGGCTCTCTTCCGACCTGCCCCCGTGGAGCAGTGCTGGCTGCAGGTGAAGCCCTGAGCAGGCTGCAGGCTGAGGGGAGGGCTTCTGTTGGACACCCAGCGACCCCGGAGCTGCCCCCTGGGCAGAGAATCAGGCGGCCTGCCCCAGCACACCATCTTACTTTGAGAGGGGATTTAGGGGTCAGTGGTGGTGCAGCGGTAACTTAAGTGTTCTTATATGGGAAAGGTCCTGGGTTTGCACCCTGGGGCCTCCCTGTGTACGCCAGTGAACGTGTCTGCTGTGCTCTGGGCTGGCCGAGGCTTAGGGGCAGGTCACGGCCAGGGGACCCTGTCGGGGGTATCTCCCTGCGTCTGTCTTTTTCTTACATGAAATGAATAGTAATAAGTAAAGTTTTTTATTTTTTAAAGAAGAAGGCTGTTGACTCTCACGGACTCAGCATTGCCAGGGCTCTGGGACGCTCAAGTTCAGCTCGCTCCTCCTGAAGGTGGGCTTGTCCCAAGTGAGTTCCACCACGAGGAGGCCAGGGGCTGGGACGAGACTGGCCCCCTTGAGAGAAGGCCAAGGTCTTCTCTGGCTTCAGATGGCCCTGGCATAACTTTTTTCCTGGCATCTACCAGGTACCGGCAGGCACTGCCCACTACCAGGGTCACATCCTGGCACATCTGGGCAGAGCCACGTCAGCACCCCCTTGGGCAGGGACGCGAGGGCAGCGTGGGACCTGCGCTGGGTCGCTGGGCCTGACAGGCCTCGCCTTGCACGTGCTCAGTCCAGGAGGGAGGCCTGCTGGTCCTTCGGAGCCACAGCTCATTGTCCAGGGGTGACTCGCGACTCTTAGATTTCCCCGTTGTCACCGTCTTGCCGTTGTCTGAGCCACGTCCTGTCTGCCTATCTGGGGTCCCGTCCAGCCCACCCTCTCCTGGGCTCAGCCCTCCACCGCGGCCAGGTGCTGGGCCCCGAGTGCCCCATGTGCCTGCCCCAAGTGTTCACCCCGAGTGCCTGCCTCGTGTGCTGCCCCGAGGTGCCCACCCCATGTGCCACCCTGAGTGCCCACCCCGTACCTTTTGCCTGTCCGGCCAGAAGCTGAGGCAGGCCTCGTGCATGGCCTGTGGCACGGCCTGCTGGCTGCTGTTCCAGGCCTGGGCGGTCACAGACATGCAGAAATGGCACTCGGAGTCTTGTGGCAGCCATTCTTCTGGCAGGGACCCCAGACTGGCGAGGGCTAGGGAGAAAACAGCCAAAGCCACCTGCAGGGGTGTCTAGGTCCTGTCCACCCTGGTGCTTTGCAGGGGGACTGCAGAGGGAGAAGGTTGTGGAGGGCCAGGGCAACGGCAGGAGGGGGGGGGACAGTGGCTGGGCTGCTCACCTGGACCAATGGTCTCCTCGCTGGAGCACCGGAGGACGAGGCCGCAGACCAACTGGGGCAGCACGCGGCCCAGCAGCGCGTCCAGCAGGAGGACAGTGTAGCGCTCAGCCAGGCACTGGCAGATGCCGCCCACCACCAGGGGTACCACGTGGCACACCTGCGACACGGCCACGGCCAGCACTCCCTGGGCAGGGGCGGAGAGAGGGCAGCTGGGACCTTCCCCTCAAGCCTCTTCTGTGCTGGCACAGCTGCGTGCTGCCAGCACAGCCCCTCGCTTCCTTTCCTTCCAGAAAGCTCTGTGCTATTTCCAGGTAGGGACACTGAGGATCACGCCCAGGGGGCTCTCAACTCTCCTGGTGGTCGCTAAGTGAGCGCAAGAGCCAGCACCCTGCAGGAGCCAGCATGGGACCCTGGTCTGACTCAGGCTATAGCCTGGCTGGGAGGGGCATGGCCAGCCCAGAGAGGGGGCGTGACCAAGGCCATCACACCAGCCTGGGCCAGAGCTGGACCTAGAGCCATGGCCTCCCCTCCTGTCCCAGGGTTCGCTCTACTCCCCCCAACTGGGCTGGCTTCTGTCTTTGGCCCCTGAAGCCAGTGTGTCCCTGGTTTTAGGAGCCCCTGGTCCCTCACCTGGACTCCAAACACACCCTCCAAGCTGAAGGGCAAGGAGAGAGACAGGGGTGGTATGCCTTGGCTCTTACCAGGGTGTCAGACCAACATGGCCCCTCCCGGCTGCCCCGGGGCCAGGAGGCCGAGGTAGGAGTAGGGCACAGGGGCACATCTCTGAGGCGTGATACCACCCACCCTGGTTACCCACCTGCTCACGTGGGACCCCATGCTCGGCCTCCCCCACTGCTATGGGGAAGGTGAGTAACCCTTGCTCTGCCAAAGGTCGTCCTGATCCTTGGGTGCCCATCCCAGCCCCAGCATCTGCCACAGGGACTTCCCCTTCCCATCCCGTCTTCCGCATGCAAACGTGTGAACACAACTCCGTCCTTTAAACGCCGCACTCACCCATCTGCAAAGTCTCCCCTCTGAAAGCCTCCTCAGAAGAGTTGTCCACACTTGCTGTGCTGCTCTCCCCGCCCCAACCCGCTCATTTAGACTTCTGTCCCCACTGCTGCTCCAGAACATCCCTGAGGTCACCAAGAACCTCTTGCCGAGTCCCTTGGTCCTGCCGCTGTGACCCATCCGTGGCCAGGCCGTCTGCATGGTCCAGCTGGGTGGGACCCATGCTTCCCTCGGCCCCATTTCAGTGCAAGGCAGCCCTGGGCTTTGGGGCCTCTGGGCAGGTGTCATTGTGGGTCTGGGAGGCTCCAGGTTGGATGCAGGCAGGGTGAGGTGGTGGGGGTCTATTGTGGAAATTCTCCTTTTGAAGAATTAATGGGACTTTTCTACAGAGACTATGGTGGTGGGGGGGTCCTTCATCAGAGAGTGAGCTGCTGCAGGATGCAGGCCTCGTTCACTTTCACAATTTGACACTGGCATGAGAGCTGAATGAGCTCTAGGCCTGGCACCTACTGGGCCTGGGCCTGGGCCTGGGGTCCCTGGGGTGGGGGTGGTGCACACACAGCAGATCCCCTCTGATCTCTGGCTGCCTGCCAGGCCCGACAGGTGAGCTGGTTTGGGGTCTGCAGAGAGGGGCCCTGCAGAGCGCCCAGGTGCCTCACCTTGGGAATCATGGATTGGATCTTCCTGATGAGCGTCCTGCAGAGCCAGCAGAAGGGCAGGGGGATGGGGAACTGCTGCTCGGAGAGACCCTGGGGGAGCAGAAGGAGGGGGCTGGTCCAGGCTCGCCTCCCTGCCTCCTCACCTCCCTGCCTCCTGCCTCCCTCCTGCCTCAGGACCCCTGGGGCTCCTCCTGCCCTCCTGGGATCCAAGTGCTCGCAGGCCTGGACTGCAGCCCTGTTCCCAGAGCCCCACCTAACTGGCTCACCCGTGTGTGAGGCCCAGGCCGTGCCTGTAGGGCTGCAGGCAGCACGGAGAGGACCAGCTGGTCTGGCAGAGGGTCCGGGAGAGGGTCCGGGAGAGGGTCCAGCAGAGGGTCCTGGAGAGGGTCTGGCATCCTTGGCTCCTGCGTGGGCTTGGGTGGGCCGGGTTTGCATAGGCCCAGGTGCTGGCAGACGGCCTTTGGGCTCTACGGCACAGGGCAGGGTGCGGGGGCGGTTAGGGCAGGAGGGAACCCACTGCTCGCAGGGTGGCCCAAGGGCTGGGGACTCTGGGCTCATATGGTGGGGAGCAGGCCGGGCGGGGATGGGGGGTGGCACTGTAGCATGCCGCTCCATGGTGTGTGGAGACAGGCAGAGGTGGGGTTGCGTGGGGACCTCGGGGCAGAGTCTGGGAGTGTGTGTATGAGTGTGAGCATGTATGTTTGTGAGAACGAGTGCAAGCATGTGTGTTAGAGCAAGGGTGTGAGTGTTCGTGAGCCTGCAGGCCCACTGTGTGCAGCCAGGCAGGTGAACTCTGACCTGCGGGCCTGCCGGAGAGCGCCTGTTGTCAGCAGGGTCCGTGGTCATGGTGAAGGTGCTCTGTGTGTGGGGTGTGTGTGTGTGTGTATGTGTGTGTGTACTAGGTGCATGGAAGGTGCTGTGTCCTTATAGTGGACTGAGGTGCTGTGTGTGGTGTGTGTGATGTGTGTGTGCGATGTGTGTCAGTGGTGTGTGTGATGCTTGTGTTGGTGTGTGTAGTGTGTGTGTTGGCAGTGTATGTTAGTGCTGTTGCATGTGTATATTAGTGGTGTGTGTTGGGTGTGTGTTGGTGTGTGGTCTGTGTGTGTCAGTGGTGTGTGTGTTGGTATGTGGTGCACGTGTTGATGTATGCAGTGTGTGTGGTGTGTGTGATGCTTATGTTGGTATGTGTGGTATGTGTGTGGTGTGTGGAGTGTTTATGTGTGGTGCATGTGGTGTGTGTGTTGGTGTGTGTAGTGTGTATGTGTGTGGTGTGTGTGGTGCATGTGTTGGTGTGTGTGGTACATGTGTGTATTGGTGTGTGGTGCATATGGTGTGTGTGTGGTTGTATGTGTAGTGTGTGTGTGGTGTGCATGTGTTGGTGTGTGTGGTACATGTGTGTATTGGTGTGTGGTGCATATGGTGTGTGTGTGGTTGTATGTGTAGTGTGTGTGGTGTGTGGGGTGCATGTGTTGGTGTGTGTGGTACATGTGTGTATTGGTGTGTGGTGCATATGGTGTGTGTGTGGTTGTATGTGTAGTGTGTATGTGTGTGGTGTGGGTGCATGTGTTGGTGTGTGTGGTACACGTGTGTATTGGTGTGTGTGGTGCATCTGGTGTGTGTGGCATGCTGACACTCTCTGTGTGTGGTGCATGTGTGTCATTGGCACGTGGCGTGCCCACGTTAGTGGCGTGCGTGGGGACTGGGCTGGGGCGTGGGCTGGGGCGTGGGCTGGCGCGGGGCGGCTGGCG